>NC_079977.1:21846440-22146440 GCF_029852145.1 Microplitis mediator | reverse complement strand
TATGCACATGGCTCAATTGAACGCAGATCAAAGCCACGCGGAAAAGGAAGTCGTTATTCGCGATATTAAGAGCTGATGATTTGCTCGTACGTCTGCTACAGACGTACAAGATAATATTGTTGTATTTATTTAAGAATTTTTATTTTGAATAATAAATATATTTTTTTAATTCATCAAATTTATACTGGGAAATAGAATTATTGAGGTGCCGCGAAAAATGGACCAATTTTTTTTTCTTTAAATTTATAGAGGTCACGTAAAAATTATTATTAATGGACTATTCAATGGAATTGCATTTATTTAACGCTCCATTGAAAAATTTCAATGGAATTCTAGATCAAAATTTTTTTAATATATTTTAGTGGAAATTTATTAATGGACTATTTTTAATAGAATTCCATTAATGAATAGTTGTAATAGATGTCTCCAATGGTTTTTATAATCCAAATTATTTTTCAAGAAATTTTGGTTAATGGAAAACATTAAATGGAATCATGGTAATGGACAACTGATAATAGAATTTTGCATGAAAATAGTCCATTCACAAAATATCTATTAGAAATAATAAAAAAATCCTTTTGAAATTCCATTTGAAAATTCTATTAAAAACTCTGTTAGTAACTCCATTGGAAATTCCATTAAAAATAATCTATTAAAAGAATTCCATTAAAACTGTAGAAATAAATTTTTGTTTAAAATTTCATTGACAATTTCTATAGAAATTTTGTTCATAGAACTCCATTAAAAATTCCATTGAAAATAGTCCATTAGTAAAGTTCCATTCAAAAAGTGTTGATAATTTTATAGATTTTTAATTTCATTGAGAATATATATAAGATTCTATTGAACGAATTCTATTTAAAATTCCATTAAAAATGGTCCATCATTGAAATTCCATTAAAATTATGTCCAATTTTTGATTTATTTAACATTTCATTGGAAACCTCTATTATGAATACCATTACTCGAGCCCCATTAAAAATTCCATTGAAAATAGTCTATTAATAGAATTCTATTCAAAAATTTTAAAAACTTGTATCCAAAATTTCATTGGAAAATTCTACAAAAAAATGTATTGATGGAATTCCAATAAAATTAGCCAATTAATTGAATTCTATTAAATATTCCATTAAAAATATTCCATTAATGTAATTCTATTATAAATGTCTAATTTTCGTTTTATAGAAAATTTCATTAGCTAATTCCATTATGACTACCATTAATACAGCACTATTCAAAATTCCATTAAAAATAGTCTATTAATAGAATTCTATTAAAAAATTTTAAAAACTTGTATCCAAAATTTAATTGGAAAATTCCATAGAAAAAATGTTTTTAATAGAATTCCATTAAAATTAGTTTGTAATAGAATTCCATTAAAATTAGTTTGTAATAGAATTCTATTAAACATTCCATTGAAAATAGTCCATTGAAAAATTTTCTGAGTAAAATCTTATTTTTTCCACATTTTACTAAAAAAATACTCAAGTAATATTTAATAATTTAATAAAATATAAATTTTAAATTAATTTATAATAATTAGCATTGCCTATTTTAAACAAGTAGATTTTATGGTCTTACATTACCCAGTAAATAAATATAACATGCATATATATATACATATATATAAATGTTATAAGCAGTATACATGGGTATGAAACAGAGTGAGCGGTTAATTGGAATGCTGTTAGTTGGATAAAATTATTAAATGAGAATAATCTAAGTAACAGCAGCAGCAGCAGCAGCAGTAACAGCAGTAACAGCAAAAGCATCAACATCAACATCAACATCAGCAGGTAGAGACACGATACGAGAGTAGAGTAGTGTAGTGTAGTGCATTATATCGTATATTGGCGTACTGCCATTCTCCTTTCATCGACAACTACTTTTCTCTTCGGCAAAATACAACATCAGATCAAGTCTCGGTGGTTTATAAACCAGATAGTTGTTACTGGCGTATTACTATACATTACACATTATAAGTACGACCGAGATGTCACCGGACACGGTACGATCATATTTGGCAGGTTGCTCCCCATATCTGAAGCCAGTGTCTCCATACCGACCTATTTGGTTCTTCCTGATGTTTATATACATATACATATACATATAAATACATAACAACAATTCCAGTCATTTTAGTTCAATAAAAATCTTGTTGCCAGTTACATGTTCGCTGTCAATAATTGATTAATTAGTGCCGCTGATGAATTTTTTTTTAATTATTAATTTTTTTTTTAAACATATTTTCATAATTATAATTATTATGTCTTAATTATAGCAATTATAGGCTTGTTTTTTAGAATTATAGAGTCGCTATAAGATTTTGTGGGGTAATTATTACTAATAGTAATAAAAGCGTGTACACAATTCTTTTTCACTTTATTTCTGAGGATACAATTGACTACTAGATGGTAATTATGGAAAATAGTCAATTAATTGATGATTTGTTCGATAACCGAATTTGTGAAATTTTACATTTTTGGGGATAGTAACCAAACTAGGCTTCAGTTTGACTTGCAATTTTTTTTCTGTATTCCCCAAGACACCCTCTGAACTCTCAATAATTTTGGCTAAGCTTCTTAAACCCTTTTCCGTTTAAAACAAAAATATTCTAAGGCAACTTTACCCCTTCTGAAAACGGATCGGAAAAATGACTCAAGTTAATTTCAACCATCTCTCCCTGTAAAAATACTTCCTCTTCGCTATTTTCGATCTTTCCATGATTCAGAAGAAGCCAGATATCGTTAAAAATTCAAAATTAGTCAATTGTTCTAAAAATCCAAATTTCAGAAATTTTACTTTTTAGTGTCTTATAACCAAACTAAGCTTTCGTTTGACTTGAAATTTTTTTTCTACATTCCCTAAGACACCTTTTGAGCTCTCAAGAATTTTGTCTGAGCTTCTTAAACTCTTTCCCATAAAAACAAATAGATTTCAAAGGAGCCTTACCCCTTCTGAAAACAGATCCCCGAAAAACTTACTTAAACTAATTACAATCATTTATACTCACGTAAACACTTTCTCTTCACTATTTCTTAACTTTCCCCACTCCTCAAAAAAGCCTGATAACAAAAAATTCAAAATAATCAAATTTTTCCAAAAATCGAATTCCAGGAATTTTACTTTTTTGTGTTTTGTAACCAAATTAAGCTTCCGTTTGACTTGAAAATTTTTTTCTACATTTCCCAAGACACCTTTTGAGCTCTCAAGAATTTCGTCTGAGCATCTTAAACTCTTTCCCATAAAAACAAATACATTTCAAAGGAGCCCTACCCCTTCTGAAAACGGGACCCCAAAAAATAGAGTCTATAAAAAAAATAATAATACCGACAATGCTAAACATACAGATCAATAAATGATTGACGAAAATGAATGAAATATGACAGGAATACCCTCCATCTGGGTTATAAAAATAACTTTGTATACGTAAACACAGCGTACGTAGATCAAAGATGTTTTGGTTTTAATAGAAAGCCTTAGAGGCGTTTGTTCCATCTTCCTCTCATCTGACTAAATATTCCTTGGATTCAGAACTACAGATTACTGATGACAGTCACAAATACATATATATATACATATACATATATATAAACACGTTTAAACGTTATCTATAAAGCACATTTGACTTTACCAAAGTTTAATATCCCTTACGCCTTGAGTTTATTTTAAGTAAATCGTCGTCTTCTCGGTAGCTAACCAGCTCACTATATCGCCAAACTAGGAGGTGAATTCACCAGATGAGGATTTACTGAAGTTTTACAAAGAAAATTTAGTTTGTAAACCACCATCAGTTTCCAGCAATTGCCTTTAAGCTAAAGTTTATAGCAAACGTTGTCTGTGATTTTCTCTAATTAATATCTCTGTTGACGTAACTAAATCCCGGTATCTAGATCGGGCTCTGGTTCTGGCTCTAGCTCTGGATCTACATCAGCAACATCAACAAAGACACAAACTCTTTAATTCATAATCAATCAGTCCATAATCTACGGATGGGTAACAAATCATTTTAAATTGTAAATTTTGTCCCGGACTAGGACCGACCCAGGACCTGAACCTGGACCTGGACCAGATGAATGATGGTGCTAATGGTTCAAATTCGGCTTGACGATACTTTTTAGCGAGGTCGAAATTTTATTTGATTGATAATCTAGATGACAAAGACAAATGAATACAATTTGCCTGCAAAGTTAGACTCGAGTGTTTTGTATGCGGGCTGGTAGAATTATACTACGAGCTTTGTGGCGAGTAATCCTTTTGGGGATGCGTGGATATGTTTCGGTTCGGTTAAGCAATATAAATAGATGGGGATATTTCCAATCAGTGGTACTGTTAATGCCGAGTGATGACATATAATTGGATATTTATTACAAACCATCAAAATTATTCCCGCCATTTGCTGGCTGTGACTTTAAGTCATCCTAGTACCCAAACTATTGGGTTTAGGTCGAACTTACTTAGGATCTTTTTTGTAGAGAATTCAATTTTGAAGAGATTTGTTCCTCATCATTGTTACCATATCTCTGATAGTTTTGCCACAATGTGGGTTCCACGTTTCAGGGTCTGGTAGATTGGCAGATGCGCCATTTTGCGGGAATCATTGTAAGTTTTTTATGATAATAAATTAGTTAGTAAATAGTTGTGCAGCAGCCATCTTACCAGGTGGGTGGGTAAATAAATAATAAAGTTATAAAATAATAAACAGACAATCCGAGGGTGAGGACGCGGTGCCAATTCATTAAAACCTTTTACCATTATATTGTTTAAATACAATTTTGTCGTTTACTAATTAATGCGTCTCTGAGATCAAAGAAGATATTTATTGGTTCATGTGATACTAAAGAGACGGTATAACGAGAAGAGGTAGCAGTAACTGAGGGAGCAGTTTGAGTGTAGCTGGGTTAGAGTTTGGCTGAGTTGAGTCGAGTTGAGTTGGTTGAGGTGGATAGAGGATGCTAGCATGGCTAGCATAAGGATACCAAGACCCCAACTACCACGTAGACGATGAACGGTTTAAGTATCTATAGCTAGCAAGAAATGTTTCCATCCATCCCTTCCTCTTCAGCTCCCTTCGCCCTCTCAGCCCCTAACCCCCAGTCCAACCCAGGCTCGTTTCGCTCTTTCCTTTCACCCCTTTTGCTTTAAAACTCACCCTCAGTCTCGAAAGCTTTCCAGCCTTGTCATTCTACAGCAACCTGCCTCAGTCCTGATCATCCTGTCACACTGGTTTTCGCGGATTCTCTGATTCTCATCACTCTAGACTAAACTAACTTTGTTAATACACTCGTTTCAGCATGGGCTGGCGCAAATACAAAGATCGCGATTAACGACGTCGCGGTCATCGCGCATATAAAAATCAGCATCTCTTAGAATTCTCTTGGGGGGATGAGAAAATCGGTGGTTTCGAAGCTCACAGCCTCTAATTTTATCAGACTTTCTATAAAAATTCCGTAAGGCTCCAGATCAATGAGTTGCGGACCAACGAGTGACGATCGGAAAAATCCCGTAGAAGAAGGCTCTGTTTTTCTAGCCACGGCTTCGAAGGATCAATTCGTGGATTACTCGCTTAGGGTGCGTTTGAAAGTGTGTAGTCTAAGCTTCAAAATGAGCTGCTACAGGTCTCGGTTCGATAATTTGGCGCTGAGTTATGCCAACTTATAGTAAAATCCGTACTTTAGCTTGACCCTGCGGTAAAACGGCAACGAATCATCGTAGGAAAAGTTTAAAAAAAGGAAATTTAAGCTGGAAACACAAGCTTTCATGCCAGACCATCGCAATTGGTGTAAAAGAAAGATTTACAACCCGTAGAGCAGGTTCAAGACAAACAAAATCAATCGAAATTATGCGTAAATTTATTATTCGGCAAAAAGGTCTGAAAATTTTTTCAGAAGTACTTCGGCATATGGTGGCTGTAAAGTAGAGATTATAAGCTTTGAAATGCATTTTTTAAATTTTCTGTAGGACAATTTGTCACTGAGTTATCAATAGTTTAATTCAGAAAGGGAGATGACCATAGGACACAAAGATCGATACCGAGATTCCTTTTATCCTGAAAAGCTTCTCAACTCCTTTGGCCTCAACACCTTGGATACGTACGTGGAATACCTAAAAAACAGGATAGACAACACTAAACCGACAATCTCACCTAATGGTTTTCTCCCTTTCCACTCCTCGCCTTGTTGTGTAGGCCTCGCACATAAAATGTACCTTTGGCTGTACAACAGTACGTATTTTGTCTGGGTAATGAATGCAGGATGTTACGTGAAAAGGACGTTACAAAAGACGGCTTAGAAGCCGAGAACAAAAGACGCCTACAAAGCGAGTAAGCGAGAGAGAAGAGTCGAGATCCCGAGCGAGCCGAACCAGAGTTGGAGGTACTGAGCAGTACTGGGGCAACGCGAGCCCATTCAATGTGATTGATCGGATAAATTTATGCGGAGCCTTTTGGAGATCAGACAAGTGAACCCAACAAAAATAGAATAAAATAAAAGAGAGAAAGGAAGGAAAGGAAGGAATAAAAATAGCTGATTATTTGATGGAGATGTTGTAATGTCCTCGCTATTGCCGATGCCCTTGCCCTTGCTCTAGCTGTTCCCTTGTGTCAATAGAGCATTTCCCTTTCAAGTTGCCTGTTGTCAACTCTTTATGTATACCCAGTAAATTGTTAAAAGTCTACGTCCAGCTTGCCGTTGGCTGATGGCTTAAATTAACATTATTGTGATTGTAGATAGAGTGGGACCACCAAAGTCATGGGATGCTTTCCGCGGAACGATTCTTCAGTAAACAATCCGTCTTGATGATCGAATGCTACTTTGATCTTGCCTGATTACCCTCCTATTATAAACAATCTACCCTCGATAAAAATTATCAATGTTTATTTTATCGTCAGGCCAAATTGTCTCAGGAAAATGGGGTGGTTTCATACGTTTACTTAACATGACTTTTCTGGCTTAAATATTCAAAATATCGAAAAAGTTTATCATATCTTTTTTGTAGCCCTTTAAATTCTCTACAAAAAATGTTCAAATGACTTTTAACCTCAGATCAATATTTCGAGCTCTGAAAGCCTGGCAATTTGGACCGTCGATTCTAGTGGCGCCCAATCTGATATTTTCCAAAATTAAAATCATAAATTACAAACGAATGTTACAAGTAACAATACACTGATACATAATCTTTTATTTTATGTGTTCCATTAAGAAAAACCGGCCTAATTAGCAAGATTTTAATCTTTGAATTGAAGCCATTGGAAGCCCATAAGATAATTGACAATGGAATTGGAATGGCTCCAATCATAAAAGCAGTTGCCGTAGAGCCAGTGGCTTTCGCAAACGCGTAATCTGAATAAAATATACGATCGCATCGATAGATAAGGGGACAATGCTCTTCCAAGTGGATCCACAAGGGCTGATACTCTCCAGGTCCAGCATAGAATCCAAGATAATTTAAGTGCGTAGCAGGATTCGACGATTGTCTTGAGCCTGAAACCATAATTATATGAATTATTAGTTATGAAAAATCTTAAATGTCACATCCCTCCCCTGGGGACTCGTGTCGGGGGGAATGTGACGAGGGTCGAGCAAGGTAACTAAGTTACGAAGCTACGGTAAATAACTGTCCTTGGTTTGCTATTTTTAGTGCTTTCCTACATCGATACCCGATTCTTTTGGATAAAAAGGGCCATTGCATTGAAGGTATTGTCGAGCGGCGTTGAAGGAACCGGAGGGTAAATTCTTAAAGCTTTCCGCTTGTTGTATTGAGAAGTACTCTACACACGAGCCACAGCTTACGACAAATCGTTGTTGGTATGTATACTTGTCAGAAAAAAAATCCATCCATTCTTGAGAAGAAAACCCAAAGCACCCTCTTACCCTCTTTCCCTTGCGGAAAACCCTAAGGATCGAGACGACTCGTATCAAAAAAAAAACAGTCCCCTTGACAAAATTCCTGGAGCCTTATAAATAATATTAAATTACGTATTGCCATATAAAACACAAGTTTAAAAGTTGTTTTACATATGAGTTGCATAAAAAATATTCAAAGGACGAAAAAAAAAAAAATTAAAACAAGAGAATGGGAGAATATAAGGGAAGTATTAGTTTGGATTGCAATAAAAGGGAAAGAAATCGCAAAGGCATTTCCGTCGGCCTTATTTAGAGACAACGTATATAACTAAGTGGTACTTGTGTGATGCTGGAGATGCTGGCTCCGATGTAATAGCGGTGAAGATGGAGACGAGGAGAAGGACAAGGAGGGAAAGAAGAAGGAAGAGAAGATGGAGATGGAAGTGGAGGTAGAACTAGTGTACAAGTGTCACCGTTTCTCGCGTAAGTTATTGCCTTTCCTGCGGTGAATATAAATCCACGTACAAGCCGTATTGTTTTCCAGATCAAGCGGAAATATATGTACCCCGCTGTACTAGTGTTATTGTCGGCAGGCTTTTGTGAGTGTCTATGCCGAACCGAGGAACAAACTGCTTTCAGATTGTTAGCCTTCTTTTATTTTTTACTCTTCCAGCATTTATGATGTGAGATTAATGCTTCCAGGACGTTTCGTGAATTATTTTTAGCTATAGCTATGAAACTGTCGCGGTCCATTAGTTTTCGAACGAAAAAACTGAATTGTTGACAACTCTATCGAAAAAATCCACGTGGGAATCCACCATAGGCTAGTGTATAGAATGACAGGTGGATTCCCATGGGGATTCACACCATGCAAAAATTTTAATAGGAACATCGTTCAGAGTCTATTCCTATGAAAAAAGCTTAGATTCCCCCATGGTGTTTTCGTATGGGGTTTCATAGTGTTTTCTATAGGAATCCTCGCAATCCGAAATCCATATGGGAATACAGCTTAGATTTCCATGTAACGATTCTGGATGGATTTCCATATGGTTTTCTATAGGAATCGATTCCCATGTAGATTCTTACGTAGATTCCCATAGGAATCCACACAATCTGAAATTTATATAGGAGTCTAGTTTGAATTCCTGTACGAATTCGTACAGTAAATTCTTATGGGGATCCAAACTATGTAGAAATCGATATGGAAATCTTGCTTCGATTCTTATATGGCGATTGCAGAAGGATTCCCATAGAAATCCACACAATCTGAAATTTATATAGGAGTCTAGTTTGAATTGCTGTACGAATTCGTACAATAAATTCTTATGGGGATCCAAACTATGTAGGAATCGAGATGGGAATCCTGCTTCGATTCTTATATGGCGATTGCAGAAGGATTCCCATAGAAATCCACACAATCTGAAATTTATATAGGAGTCTAGTTTGAATTCCTGTACGAATTCGTACAGTAAATTCTTATGGGGATCCAAACTATGTAGAAATCGACATGGAAATCTTGCTTCGATTCTTATATGGCGATTGCAGAAGGATTCCCATAGAAATCCACACAATCTGAAATTTATATAGGAGTCTAGTTTGAATTCCTGTACGAATTCGTGTAGTAAATTCTTATGGGGATCCAAACTATGTAGAAATCGATATGGGAATCTTGCTTCGATTCTTATATGGCGATTGCAGAAGGATTCCCATAGAAATCCACACAATCTGAAATTTGTATAGGAATCAAGTTTGAAATCCTGTACGAATTCGCACAGTAAATTTTTATGGGGATCCAAACTATGTAGGAATCGAGATGGGAATCCTGCTTCGATTCTTCTATGGCGACTGCAGATGGATTCCCATAGAATTCCGCACTATTCAAAATCTCTATAGGAGCCTAATATGAATTTCTATGCGGATTTTCACATTGATTTCCCATAGAAATCCAAACTAGGGCTGGACCTCCTTGGAATACCTTTTTTCCAAGGAAAAAATTAATGAGGACTTGAAAGACAATGTAAGACATGATACGATCGAATAGTAAGGCAGAGTATGAAGTTCCACATGAGATCGGTAATCAGTTGAAAAATTGATTTTCCGAGCATACGTTTTCCGGGTCTATTTTTTCCGATTACCTGAAAACCCATATGGAATACCAGTTTAGATTCCTATGGGGAAGGGAAATATGTATGTACCCATACTTTTCTACATGGGTTTTTACATAAATCTGTACTTGTCTATGTTGATTTTCCTGGATCCTGATGTCAATCCATAGTTTCCTATATGGATTCCCATAAAAATCCCATATGGGTTCCATAAAAATCTGTAATCCACGACTTCCTTGATCATTTAATTACAGCATTACCCAATTATTATTCAGTTACCTCATTTAATATTGTCCTGTAGCATATAATGGATTTATAATGAGGGCAATTAATAATTGATAACGTATATAAAAATAAAATGACAAGGGTTACAAGCCAGGGGATCATGAAATGTCCCAATGAATGTCAGTGGATTGAAAATGGGGTTGCTCTGAACTAGACCAACAAGGGGAATGTCTACAGTCGGTAGAGGCCGAGGGGATGATACATAATTTATAGATGCCATCGATCATCATGATTACGGCACAACACGTAACACGGATTACATTACACATGACAACTGTTTCGACTTTTATTTTTAATTGTTCGGCTCCAGCCTGATGATTAATCTTCCAAGTTAAATATAAATGTATTTTTTTAAAAAATGTTGACTTTAAACGCGGCTGTCTTACATCCGACGTCTAACACTCGTTCATATTTAAGTATTTATATTTTTTTATTAAACGGATAATTGTTGGTGCATTGACTTGAAGCACCTTATTCGCAACGAGCTAGAAAGGTATGAACCTCATATATTTTTAGATTTTTTTATTCATGACTATACCTCATGTGCAAAACCATTATCTTGGCCTGCGTGAAGCGATTATGATTTATGATACCCTCTCATACATTCTCATACATTCATACATGCGTTCGTTCATTTTTATATGAGTGAGAGTGTAGATGTGATGATGTTGAGCTCCGTGGGTTCGTGGATGTCTAGATATATTGTGTAGAGTATAGCGTTCATACTCGGACAGAAACCGTAAATTAGATTTAACTTAAACACAGGGAAATTTTCATCGGGGCAACTTTCATAAATAACATGCGTGCTCGACGGCAAATCCCAACCGCTGCATTTGTAAGATGGGATTTATTGCGAATACGCGCGACTGTATGTATATTAATGGACGAGTGGATCCTTTTGCTGAGTCCTTATTTTTACTCTTTGACTATAATTAAATTTTTGATATTAAAATTTAATACAATTGACCTTTGATTATAAATATCAGATCTTTGTAATCCTGGCTGTCATCATCTTCCAGCAGAAGGATCTTTGACATCTTGACTGCTATCAACTTCCAGCAGAAGGATCTTCCTGATCCTGACTGTCATCAATTTCCAGCAGAAGGATCTTCCTGATCCTAACTGTCATCAATTTCCAGCAGAAGGATCTTCCTTATCCTGACTATCATCAATTTCTAGCAGATGGATCTTTTTGATCCTAGCTGTCGTCAATTTCCAGCAGAAGGATCTTCCTGATCCTGACTATCATCAATTTCTAGCAGATGGATCTTTTTGATCCTAGCTGTCGTCAATTTCCAGCAGAAGGATCTTCCTGATTCTGACCATCATCAATTTCTAACAGAAGGATCTTTTTGATTCTGGCTGTCATCAATTCCTAGCAAAAAGATCTGTGTCATCCTGATTTGTCATCAATATCCAGTAGAAGGATCAATCAAATCCTAACTGCCTTCAACTTCCAGTCGAAGGATCTTCCTGATCGTGGCTGTCATCGATCTCCAGCAGAAGGATCTCTGTGACTGACTGGTACAAATTCTCAGCAAAAGAAATGTTTTAAGCCTGATAGTGACCAATTTCTAGCAAAAGAAGCTTTTAAACTTTGTCACGAACTGCCAGCAGCGATCTTTTCAACTCTGATTAATTTGAATGATACGAACACAAAAGTTAATTGTAAGGTGTCAGATAATAGAGTTTTCGTCGCTTGACTCTATCCCTCTGAGTTTTTGAACATCTTTGCTGTGATGACGATGAGGGTGATGGTGATTCTTTATAATTTGTCTTGCCCTCGGTTTTATTCCGTCGATTCAATAAGATAATATAAGAGTATAAGGTCGTAGTTTTAGTATCTCAAGTACAGTGAGTGAGCGAATAAACGAATGAATGAATGAGAGTGAATAAGTTACGGTAGCTCTATATCTATATATATATTTGTGTGTATATATATATATATATATAGAAGGATGGAGTAGTTGAAGCAGTTGGAGCAGCAGGCGTCTCCTCCATTACTTTTCTAATGATAGCTAGCGTCGACGCGGGTCGGGTCCACGACAAAGCTGGGTAATGAGAGCAGAAGTAAATCATCGGCCATTGTGGGGTAATCCGACTGTATTGTCTGCCTTACACGTGATGTATTATGATGTTATATTGATAAAAACTCTTTTTCTATTTTTTTTTTTTTCCTTCTACATTCTATTTCTTTTATTTGTTAATAAACATATCTTATCATCAGTATTTTTGCGAGGCAACATGGCCCGAGTTGATTTGGAAGCTCGTTGTCATTACGGACGCCAGTGTTTTGGCACCGATAAAAATTCAAATTAGTGTATCTCCGGCTAGAATTGTCGTATGGTGATGAAAAAAATGTCATTTTGAAGCTTAGGGCCTGTAGTTTACTTTGTAATTGTAGGAAAATAACGCGGGAGTAATTGCCGCAGAGCTGAGGGCCAAAAACCAAAATCCCAAAATTCCGGAAATTGAAGGCCAATTTTATTGAGGGGAATCATTAGGTCGATACGATTTCTGATTACTCGCTTAGGGTGCTTTGGATAGTGTGTAGTTTAAGCTGTAAAACGAGCCCTCAAAGAGCATTGGACGATAATTAGTCGCTGAGTTATGCCCATTTGTAGCAAAAGTGGCATTTTCGCTTTCTCATACGATAAAACGCGAACGCGTTGACATAAAAATGACTTTAAAAAAAGAAATTGAAGCTCAAAAAACAAGCTTTGAGCTCAGTAAATTGAGAATAAGCCGAAAAATTTTTTTCCCCTTCAAAATGAGAGTTGAAACCAAGCTTCGCTTATCTCCAAATTAAGGGTGTCCATTTTACCCTCAAGATGGTTAATTTCCTTGGGTTTTATTATTTCCCCGTCAATCCGCAATACATTTGAGTTGTTCAGCGCATTAGCGGAGACCAAGAATTCCTCAACAGGTTTTTTAGTTAATCTCTGTAACACGTGATATAACGAGGCCGTGGATTGGGGCGATGTTATATTATTATATATTACATTTAAAAATAATAATAGGATTCTGAAACGACTACATAAGAATAAGACAAAACGACAAAACACGATGATCAAATGGATGAGAATGTTAAGACCAACTTAATACCGTTATTTTATGTCCATCTCTCCTTCGGTTTTTATTCTCCTTCTTATTCTACTTCTCCATCATCTCCATTTACCATTTTCATTTCCAATGGATTATTTACAAACACACGTACACACATACGCACATTTTTAAAAAAACTTAAGATTTGTGATATTGTCTTGTTTTATAATGTGATCTGAGATACCTATTTCCATACTTAGTCTTTTCTCAATTCGATGAGAAAGTACGATAACATGAATATTTTTTTTATTTATTTCCTATCTTTACTACAGTGCACATTGTTTTGTATTTTATTTTTTATTATTAATATTATTATTATTATTGAATATAATGATACAATAAATATATAATAATATTATTATTTAACATAAAGTGTTAGATAAAAATAAAATAGGATTTGTTACGAGGATACTTGTGTCCTGTAGTTAAGTCTAATGGAAAGAGTTGTTTATGCTATACAAGATTATAACTGTACTTGGATTTAGTTTGTCTTCGAAAACAACTTTAGATATTTTATTAACGAGGCTTTAGCTATTACTATTTTAATAAGACTTTTACATACTAATTGTTGATATTTTGAGATCTGGAAATGCGGCTAAAAAATAACTTTTTTTTAATAGTCTAATTTTACGTGGTCATTTTCCATATGGTCATAAGTCAAAAAAAAAAAATTTATGGATGGGACTGTATACATATACATATATTTATATATATATATATATATATATATATATACATATTTGAGTAGCTTATAAAAGGTAGAATTGAATGCCCTTTCAAATGAATACCCACATGCTATATTAATTTTTAATTATTAACACTGGTCATATATGTTGATATTTCAAGATATATATATATTGTTTTAAAATATTGAAAATAAGTATGACACTTTTGTATTCATTTGAAAGGGCGTTAAATTTTCTACACTTTTCTTGATCTACATATATTTATACCTATATATATATATAAATATATAAATATATTCATACATTTGAGTAGCTAATAAAATGTAGAATTGAATGCCCTTTCAAATGAATACCCGTATGCTACATTAATTTTTAATTATTAACACTAGTTATATATGTTGATATATAAAGATATATATATTGTTTTAAAATATTGAAAATAAGTATGTCTTGTTTGTATTCATTCGAAAAGGCGTTAAATTTTCTATACTTTTCTCAATCCTCATATATTTATTCCTACATATATATACATATATACATATAAATATACATATGTACATACATTTGAGTAGCTAATAAAATGTAGAATTGAATGCCCTTTTAAATGAATACCCACATGCTATATTAATTTTTAATTATTAACTCTGGTTATATATGTTGATATATCAAGATATATATGTATTGTTTTAAAATATTGAAAATAAGTATGACTTGTTGGTATTCGTTTGAAAGGGCGTTCAATTTTCTATACATTTCTTAATCCACATATATTTATACCTACATATATATATAAATATATACATATATATTGTTTAGAAATATTAAAAAAAAATATGACTTGTTGGTACTCATTTGAAAGGGCATTAAATTTTCTACACTTTTCTTGATCTACATATATTTATACCTACATATATATATAAATATATAAATATATACATACATTTGAGTAGCTAATAAAATGTAGAATTGAATGCCCTTTCAAATGAATACCCACATGCTATATTCATTTTTAATTATTAACAATGGTTATATATGTTGATATATCAAGATATATATGCATTGTTTTAAAATATTGAAAATAAGTATGACTTGTTGGTATTCGTTTGAAAGGGCGTCAAATTTTCTATACATTTCTTAATCCACATATATTTATACCTACATATATATATAAATATATACATATATATTGTTTAGAAATATTAAAAATAAATATGACTTGTTGGTACTCATTTGAAAGGGCATTAAATTTTCTATATTTTTCTCAATCCATATATGAACATATATACAATTGTGTCTAATTGAAGTTATCGAAAAAAAAAAAAAACAACAAAAATTTGTCCGTTTTCATTTTCGCGGTTAAAGTCGCGGGCAAATAGCCAGCCCACGGGGTATTTTATCAGAGTCGCTTCGCCGAAGAGAATTACTAGTAAAGGGAAACATATTTTTTTTTTAAGGGATACTCTATCATATATATGTATATATATGTTGAGAGCTCTCCGCTTTCATCCGCTAATGGGCAGGTCTCTCCACCCGCGTCTGCTCCTTTACTGCGTCATTAATACAAGTTGCATATACGTCTAGAATCTTTCTCATTCTAATATTATTTTCTCTCTCTAATTTTTAAACTCGCTACAATAATTTACATGAATGGAATTGAAAAAATATTTTCTCTACTTGGTATTTTTATTACCGAGAAAACGAAACGGCCAAGTGCTACGTGGTTCGAAAAATAAAAAAGACCCACGACTGGGAAAAAATCTTGAGCGTTTATATATCAGTAATTATGTATAAAGATGGCATTAACCAGTGGCGACTATCATACGGTTTATTTTTTTTTTCTGAGCTTTATGTCCCCACTGAGGTAATAGCAGTTACTTTGGTTATGTTACTCGTTAAATGTTGTCGGATGGTTTTAGATAAATAAGATCAAGAATTATATATTTTTTTTAGTTTTTATGGTAAATTAATAGTCGCTGTAAAAAGGGATTGAAGAGCCATGGGAGGAATGAATTTGAATAGAAATTAGAGCGCTGTCCATTTTAGGACACTTTGAGGATGAGCTGACGGAAAATTTTTTTTTCAAATGGAAAATGTGTAATGATGTCATGTAAAGTTGTAATTGAGGATTCGAATCATTAGACCCACGGGAAATAGTTTTTTGCAATAAGGCGAGCCGTCAAAATTTTCCGGCGCGTGATATTTTTTGTGAAATATTTTTTTTATGGGTAATTTTGTTTTCTTTTTGATATTTTAAAGCCGCAGTTAATGATTTTGGATCATTCTCAGACAGGAAAATTTTTTTTCAAGGCATTTTTTTTCGGTTTTGATAGAAAATCTATAGAAAACTGATAGAAAATCTATAGAAAATCCACAGAAAATCTACAGAAAATTTAGAGAAAATCTGTAAATAATCGATAGAAAATGTACAGAAAATTTAGAGAAAATTCATAGAAAATCCATAGGAAATCTATAGAAAATATATAGAAAATATATAGAAAATTTATTGAAAATCCATAGATATTCGATAGAAAATCTATAGATATTCGATAGAAAATCTATAGAAAATTCGTGGAAAAGACACAGAAAATCTACAGGAAATTTAGAGAAAATCTGTAAATAATCGATAGAAAATGTACAGAAAATTTATAGAAAAATTCATAGAAAATCCATAGGAAATCTATAGAAAATATATAGAAAATTTATGGAAAATTCATAGAAAATTTATCGAAAATCCATAGAAAATCTACAGAAAATTTATAGAAAATTCATAGTAACTCTACAGAAAATTTATAGAAAATCTATAAAAACTCTACAAAAAATTTATAGAAAATTCATAGAAAATCAGGTTATGCTAGAATACACCCCAGCCGTTATTACCGACAAGAACCGTAGTCTAAGAAATTCTATAGAAAATTTATAGAAAATCTTCTACGGATCAAAAAAATTATTAAGAACCGTCTGAATTCAAAAATTCATCGGCACCACGTGTCGTCAAAATCCTACCGCACTTGAAATTTCTCTTCAACCAAAAAAAAAATATTCCTCTCAAAAAAAATACTATCCCCTCCTGATCGCTCTACAACCTCCCACTGCACTTAAAAAAAATCGAGTATCATAAAAATAATTTTTTCCAGTCCATAAAACAGAAAATACCCGCAATCGACATAATAGCTAAATAATCAGCATAAAGATGCTTAGGCCGAGGATTTCGCTCCCTAGTTGCCGCAATAATTTTCCTAGTGTGCGTGTGGATGCATGCGTACATCTGCATCACAAACAGTTGCAGAACAAGGAGTCTGGCGCCAACTACTCGGCGTAGATGTCGCGGACTTTCTCATTTAAGAGACGCTGGACAAGACCAAGACCAAGACCAAGACCAATACCGAGACAAAGACAAACCACCAGCTCTTCTTCTTCTTCTTCTTCTTCTTCTTCTTATTCGTCTCCTCTACGTCTTGATCGTTTTTTTACAACCGACCATTTTAATTCCACAGCAATTTACCTTAGATTCCATTCGACTAATTAACTCAATGTTATGCTAAATCCCGTCTATATTTAAACCCAAACGCATTGATTCGACTCTTACATTTTATAAATCTTATGCCTTTTATAAAATAAATTTTAATTATCGCCAAATAAGTATCCATTTATTATTTATTTTATTCATCACTTATATATATATATATTTATATATTTATATAGAGATGTCGTATAAATATCTATCACAAATACCAACTTCTAATTGCCAGTAATGTCTTATTTAACTCGAGTATGATCTGAATCGGTAATTGGCTGAGTGATTGCCGATCGGTTATTGCAGAGGACTTTAATTTTTTATTTTCATTTTAATAGTTTACGTTGCGTTCAACTTATCGTTGCATCAACTCACTTTTTAGTGTTATTTTAATTCAATTACACGATTTTTTGCAATAATTATTATTGGAATAGTTTTTGCGGCTGGTGTTTGCTAATCAATAAATCAGGTAATTTTCTGTAAATTAATTAGTTGTAGTTATTTTTTAATCACAGTGGGGGTTATTGAAATTGTGGGCGGGGGTAAGGAGTTTTTTTGGGAGAACAGGTAGAGAACTTTGGGTGGGGTTTGTTTTTTTGTTAGTGAATTTTGGGGGACAAATTTTCGGGTGGTTTACATTTTAATTTTGTGGAAAGAAGGGAATTTTTAAATCACGACTAGAAATTTGAGACGAGTATCAAAATTTGAGTCACCTCAGGATTTAACCCAAGTGTCGAAATTTGAGTCAACGCAAAATTTGAGTCATCCCAAATTTTGGATCAAATATCGAAATTTGAGTCATCGCTAAAATTGAGTCATCTCAAAATTTGAATCACGGGTCAAAATTAGAGTCGACTAGAAATATGAGACAAGTATCAAAATTTAAATTAACTCAAAATTTCAGTTGTTAAGAAATTCGAGACAAGCCTCAAAATTTGAGTCAACTCAAAATTTATGTCAAGTCTCGAAATTTAAATCAAGTCTCAAAATTTCAGTCATCTAGAAACTGAGTCATATATCAAAGTTTTAGTCAACTCAATATTTGAGTTGCGTATCAAAATTTGAATCAACTCTCAAAATTTGAATCAACTCAAAATTGCAGTTGTTAATAAATTCGAGACAAGCTTCAAAATTTGAGTCAACTCAAAATTTATGTCAAGTCTCGAAATTTAAATCAAGTCTCAAAATTTCAGTCATCTAGAAACTGAGTCATATATCAAAATTTTAATTAACTCAAAATTTGAGTTGCGTATAAAAATTTGAATCAACTCAAAATTTCAGTTGTTTAGAAATTCGAGACAAGCCTCAAAATTTGAGTCAACTCAAAGTTTAAGTTGTCAAAATTTCAATCAAGTCTCAAAATTTTAGTCATATATCAAAATTTGAGTCCTTTAAAAATTTGAGTCACATATCTAAATTTGAGTCATGTTTCAAAATTTTAGTCAAATCTCAAAATTCGAGTCAAATACAAAAATTTGAGTTAACGCGAAATTTGAATCATTCCAAAATTTGAGTCACGTATCTAAATTTGAGTTAAATCTCAAAATTTTGAGTCATGTTTCAAAATTCGAGTCAAATCTCGAATTCGAGACAAATATCAAAATTTGAGTTAACACAAAATTCGAATCATCCCAAAATTTAAGTCGCGTATCACAATTTGAATCAACTCTCAAAATTTGAGCCGTTTAGAAATTCGACTCAAATATCAAAATTTGAATCAAGTCTCAAAATTTGAGTCACCTCTCAAAACTGGAATCAAGACTCAAAATTTCATTCAAACATCAAAATTCCAAAATTTAAATTACGGAAGCCTTTCAATCTAAATATCTCTTAAAATATTAAATTTATCAAAAATTCTTATCAGACCTTTTTTACGTAAAATTAAATTTCCTAAAAATTACTTCCTATAAACATTTTTCTATCTCCATTTCTTGGTCCACAATAAGAATAATAACTCCAAAAAAAAATGCCCATCTAAAACCACTTCATAAACTTCTTCCAATAAAATGAAATAAAATAAAATAAAAAAATTATTTATTGTCTAATTGCATAAGCATCCAGCGTGAGACTAGTCTCCAGCATCTTACAACTAAAACATCATAAAATCCTCGAGATTTAACTGCGTATGCACTCATTCCCCTACGTAACAACTAACAAGACAATCGCAATAAAAACATAAAAAAAAATAACTTTCACCTCTAATTCACGTTCTATTCCCTAGAAAACGCAACGAATTTAATTTTAAAATTTTTTATTTACTCACACATATTTTCCTTTATCAATTAAATTATTTATTTATTTTTATTTTTATTATTTTCCTGAGTTTTTAAATAAAATATATATAAAAATATAACCGGATTTACTTTACCGTTAATGCCGTAATTTTTATTACCCGTCGTATCATCTTCGTCATTTCACGTCTTTTCGATTAAATTCCATTTAATATATCCGCCTTTCACAATACTATTATAATAATAATCATTAAAAAATATATATATATATATATATATATATATATATAAATATAAATATTACAATAGAATATTTAAAAGGTATCGGCTTTTCTCAATTTAACTTTATCATTTTTTTTTTTTTATATATTTTTTATATTATGGAGACTTAGGAATGCTATAAATCAGTTTAAGTCAGTTGACATCATGGAGAAGCTTAGGGCCGAGAAAATAAAAGGTTTTTTTTTTATATATAATGTGAGTGGTCGGGAATGGAAGTGAGAATGGGAACGAAAGTCAAGTGCGTAAAATCGTTAATCATGGTAATGAAATAAAAATATATATGTTTTTTTTTTTTTTTTAACGATATAGTGAAAAGGAAAAGGTAAAATTGAAGATTTTTAGAACGAGCACCGAATTTATTAGTTTTAAAATGGAATTGTGGGTAAACTATTGGAGCGGGAGAAAAGTCGTAAGGAAAAAATTTGTAGGGAATTTAATTTCCTACAAAAATGTCAGGAGTGAATTTTTTTGTGAAGTTAATATTTGAGTCAATATTTCGATTTTATAACTTATAGTTAAAGTAGGAATTTCAAAAAATGAAATTTTGGCGCGCACTGAATTTATAAGTTTGAAAGTAAAATTGGGGCTAAACTATTAAAGTGGGAAAAAAGTTGTAGGAAATGAATTTGTAGGAAATTTAATTTGCTACAAAAAAGATAAAAATGATTTTTTGTGTAAAATTAATTTTTGAGTCAATATTTTGATTCAAAGACTGTTACAATTAATGGAGTATTTTAAAAAATGAAATTGTGGCGCGCACTGAATTTATAAGTTCGAAAGTGTAATTGGGGCTAAACTATTAAAGTAGGAAAAAAGTTGTAAGAAATGAATTTGTAGGAAATTTAATTTGCTACCAAAAAGATAGGAATGATTTTTTGTGTAAAATTAATATTTGAGTCAATATTTTGATTCAAAGACTGTTATAGTTAGAGTAGGAATTTTAAAAAATGAAATTTTGGCGCGCACTGGATTTAGAAGTTTAAATGTGAAATTGTGAGTAAACTATTGAAATGGGAAAAAATTCGTGAAGGAGAAATTTGTAGAGAATTTAATTTTCTACAAAAAAGACAGAAATGTTTTTTGTGTAAAATTAATATTCGAGGGAATATTTTGACTTAAAAATTTCTACAGTTAAAATAGAAGTTTTAAAAAATGAAATTTTGGCGCGCACTGAATTTATAAGTTTAAAAGTGAAATTGTAAGTAAATTATTGAAATGGGAAAAAAGTCGTAAGAAAGAAATTTGTAGGGAATTTAATTTCCTACATAAAAGAACAGAGTAAATTTTCGTGTAAAATTAATATTTGGGTCAATATTTTAATTCAAAGACTGTCACGATCAAAGGAGTATTTTAAAAAATAAAATTTTGGCGCGCACTGAATTCATAAGTTTTAAAGTGAAATTGTGGGTAAACTGTTGAAGTGGGAGAAAAGTTGTAAGAAATGAATTTATAGGAAATTCAATTTGCTACAAAAAAGATAAGAATAATTTTTTGTGTAAAATTAATATTTGAGTCAATATTTTGATTCAAAGACTGTTATAGTTAGAGTAGGAATTTTAAAAAATGAAATTTTGGCGCGCACTGGATTTAGAAGTTTAAAAGTGAAATTGTGAGTAAACTATTGAAGTAGGAGAAAAGTTGTAAGAAATGAATTTATAGGAAATTGAATTCTCTACAAAAAAGATGTCTTTAACTTTGTACTCAAATCCCATAGTTTCACTGTAATTGTAACTTTTATATCTATATATATTTGATGTCATAAAAGTAAAAAAATCGTAATTATAATTATGAGAAATGGAAGGTCGAGTAAAATGTTTTCATTAGGAAATGGATGAAACAGTTAAATATATAAAGACACTCGTGTATGAAGTAAAAGGCGAATAAGAGGGAGGCAGTTTTCGTTTGCGGAGTCGCGATGAACACGAGCTCTAGTAAAGAGACGTAATAAAAAGAGAGTAAGAGTTTGCGATAGACAGAGGGCATGTAGTGGTGGTGGTACACTTGGATGCTTTGAAGCATTACCGATGACTCGGACTGATAATCCATTAGTAGGATCCGTCTACTTACCGAGTATAACATCTATTTGAATGCAAATCAATAGCTCTAGTAGCAGAAGCTCAAGCTGAAGCTGTACCAGTACCAGTAGCTCCTGCTGCTGCCTCAGTCTCAGCCTCTGGTTCTGCAAATCGTGGAATGGGTAAAGGACGGCGCCCAGTAATTGGTCTGGCTTTATTGGTTGGTACCTCTCCAGTGTCTCAAAGAGCATCTCGTCCGGTCATCTTGTAATACCAAGATGTAATACTCCTTTATACTCATACTAAATACTAACTTTACCTTAAAATATATAAATATACAAATTTGTCAAAAATAATCACTTTTTTTTTTTTAATTAATTTTAATGGCTCAACTATCAATTTTACGACTAAATGCAAAGAGTACTTTTTTGTAGGGAATTAAATTTTAATTCGAAAATAATTTTTTCAAATTTTTTTATTGATAATTTTAGCTGCTGTGAAAATTTAAAAATTTGCAATTCTAGAAATTTTTGAAGTATCAAATTTTTTTTTGTAAAACTCAAAATTACGGCTAAAGTTACAGAGATTTTTGAAAAATGAAAGGGACTTTTTTTGTACAAAATTAAATTTCCTACAAAAAGTATCATGTACATTTTTTGTGTAAACTCAATAGTTTCCGAGATATTTTGAAAAAATCGAAGTATAAATTCGGTGTCAGAATTTTAAGCTTTTTGAGTAAAACATTACTTATAAAAAAAAAAAAAAAATTGAGTAGTGGCCATCTTGCCTCGGATGTATATTCTGCAACAATGAATTCTGAGTATAATTTTTATTTAAAATATAATAACAAAAATAGATAAAGTACGTAAATTTTAATTTAATCTCTTTTAAATTTCCGATCAGCGTATACTATCTCGAACTCCTGCAGTGCGTTGTAACTTTATGCGCTGTATCCTTACACACATTACACATTACATTATACTACACTACAGTACACTATAGACAACATATAAGACACGATATGCGTGTGGTAGGAATTAAATCTACCAACCAATAGAAGCTTTAACTTTAACTTCTACTGAATTATTACGTTGCGTAAATTTACAAGCTATATATATGTGTGTATATATATGTGTATATACATATATATATAGATATATATTGTAACAAAATTACAACTCTAATAATTTTCGGATTATTATTATTTTATATGATAACTACGATGAATTATTATTCAACTATATCGCTCATGCTGACAGAAATATATAATAAATTTAATGATATAAATAGAGAATTACTTTTTCCATATAAATTTTATATGAAGAAATGTTATAATAAACTGGAGGTGTAAAAATAAATTTGGAATTTTTAGATTTAAATTGTGAGCAAACTATTAGAAATAGGGATAAATTGAAGGGATGTGAATTTACAGGGAATTAAATTTCCTATGAAAGTGAATTCTGCACTTTTTCCACGTAAATCCAATAGTTGAGATGTTATTTCAAAAATATGAGTTATTGTTTTTTTACTAAGAATCCAAATGATGACATAAAAAAAATTCCATAAAAATTACCCATATCAATTACCTATTAACTCATGAAAAATGACCCATGAAAAACAACTCAAAAATTACCCATAAGATGAACTTATCAAAATTACTCATAAAAATTACCTATAAAAAATATCCATGAAAAAAATTGAGTAAAAATGACTCATGAAAAATAACCCATACAAAATAATCTGCGAAAAATCACTTGTCAAAAGGATTCATAAAAATTACCTACAAAATGTACCTACAAAAAATAACTTATAAGAATTACCTACAAAAAATAATCTATGAAAAAATTTAGCAAAAATTACCCATAAAAAATAGCTCATAAAAATAACTTATGAAAAATTACCCATCAAAATCACCCATAAAAAATAGCTCATAAAAATAATCTATGAAAAATTTCCTTCTAAAATAACCTATGAAAAATATCTTATAAAAATTACCCATATAAAATAATTTATGAAAAATAACTTATCAAAATTACTCACAAAAATTAGTTATGAAAAATTCCCCAAAAAATTGCTCATAAAAAATGACTTAAAAATTCCCCACCAAAATTACCCATACAAATATCTCATAAAAATAACCTATGAAAAATCCTCCACCAAAATTACCCATGAAAAATATCTTATAAAAAAATTTATGAAAAATAACTCATCAAAATTACTCACAAAAATTAGCTATGAAAAATTCCCCAAAAAATTGCTCATAAAAAATGACTTAAAAATTCCCCACCAAAATTACCCATAAAAATAGCTCATAAAAATAACCTATAAAAGATTCCCCACTAAAATTACCCATGAAAAATATCTTGTAAAAAATACCCATATAAAATAATTTATGAAAAATAACTCATCAAAATTACTCACAAAAATTAGCTATGAAAAATTCCCCAAAAAATTGCTCATAAAAAATGACTTAAAAATTCCCCACCAAAATTACCCATACAAATATCTCATAAAAATAACCTATGAAAAATCCTCCATCAAAATTACCCATGAAAAATATCCTATAAAAATTACCCATATAAAAAAATTTATGAAAAATAACTCATCAAAATTACTCACAAAAATTAGCTATGAAAAATTCCCCAAAAAATTGCTCATAAAAAATGACTTCAAAATTCCCCACCAAAATTACCCATACAAATATCTCATAAAAATAACCTATGAAAATCCTCCACCAAAATTACCCATGAAAAATCAGCTATGAAAAATAACCCATAAAAAATTCCGCAAAAAATTACTCATAAAAAATGATTTAAAAATTACCGATTAAAAATAAACTAGTAAAAATAACCCATATGATTAAATGGGTTATTTTAATATAGAGCCACATAAATATTAAAAAACCAACGTGAGTAAAAAACCTTAAAGTATCTCGGAACATAACGCGGCTCAATAACGCCCCTAAGACAGATACCGCGGCTAGTGTTTCAATCGGCTCAGCATCATCACTGATACCCTCGGTCGTGGATCTGAAGTCGTCTGCTCAGGATATCTGGTAATCCCGTAAATAAATATAATAATGCAGTAAACACTTGCTGAGAAAGGGTTAAATAAATAATAATTTTATGATATCGGTGATATAAATATATATAAAGGATTGTTGATGTAGGTTAACAATGACGTGCACCTGAATCGGTTTCTTTGATCGGGTATGAAATAATGCTCTTACCTCTCCCCCTTGTTCTCTCTTTGTTTCGCGGGCACAGCAATGAGCAAATAAAAATTTCGAGATACGAAAAACGATGAAAACGATGCCGCTTAGGATGAGAACCTTGTGGACAGAACAATGCTGGTCTCTTTCATTTCAAACTCTCGAGTCGCGTTCAACCATTTGTTCGCAAAACACCGATTGTACACACCCCGTACTCTTGTTTCATGCCTGTTGTTAAACACACGTATCTTAAGACAGTTCTTTGTCTTTGTCTTTGTCTAACCATTTTTTATTTCATTATTCTTTCAGGACATTTATCTTTTTTATCCATCAAATCGTCTGGATGTCACATTTATTTATAACCTACCGGTTAAATTCATTACTTATTTTTTAAATTACTTGGCAACCAGCCAGCCGATTTATTTGAAAATTTTGTGGGCTACATCTGATGACCAGCCCTTTCGATCGCCACCAAAATTAGACCAATCAGTTGATTCGTTACTGAGATATTTAAGCTCCGTACATCCGTACATTGGAAAAAAAAATATGTACGAGACACAAAACTTGGATTTCCAAGTCAACTATTGGAGATACGACAAAAGACAAAGAATACTTTTTTTTAGGAAATCAAATTTCCTACAAAAAAGGTCCTTAGAAATTTTTACGTAGGTGCGATAGTTTAGCCGTTGAATCGGGTCCCGTAACTGACCAGACTCGTGGAGCTTAAAAAAATGATTAAATATTGGGTTTCTTTGACAATAAGCAGTCTATACTTATTGCACAAATATATAATTTACTGCAGTTGATATAATAAATGTAATACGTTAAAATAGGTGGTAGGTATTTAAAAGGAAGTGGTAAAAAAATAAATCCAGGGAGGTAAAGCGAGAGGTTGATGGTGGGCGAGAGAATCTTGCCGCGATGTCAGGCCTATAAATAGAGCCTTGGATAATCACTCTGGATTTATGGTAACCACGGATTATCAAGTTGTACAAGGGGATATATTTCATATCGCGACGTTGGCTTATTTCAATGGGCAGGAATACCTGTTTCAGACACACTACACGGAGCGTACATTCAAGACGAAGAAGAATAAGAAAAGACCAAGAGCAAGAATAACAAAACAAGACCAAGACCAATACCAACTCCAAGAGCAACCAAGACCAAGACCAAGACTAAGAATAAGAAGATGAAGCTTATACCTAACACTGTCTCTATCTAGTTTTCATTGCTCTTCCTTCATGTAGAGAACTCGCTTCGCTCCTTCTTATTTAGCTTATATACATACGCTCACTCCTCTTTGTCTCGATACACAACGAGATATCGAGCTCTAGCTGGACAGAACCCAACCAATTGAGTGAGTTCCAAGTGATTCCCACGACAACTTAACGTTTACTTTTTTTAGTCCCTCCACCCTTTCATCCTACGGAACCGAGCCGGGTACCACGTCTAGGTCCAGGACCAGGTCCACGTCCAGCTCGCGATCTTCCTTTTGCATTTAATCCAATCCATGTTTTCCATGGTCAAGAATGACCGATTGTAGCTGTCGATATCGATCAATCGAACAGCGATCGTAGCAACACGATGATGGTTATGATCCTGGTTGTGGAGCTAGAATCATACCCAGTTAACGAACTGTGAAATTGATGAATCGATGGATCCATTAAATAAATATTCATCATCAATTAAAATATATACGGATATTTTTAAAAGCGTTAACTGTTCGATATGATCAGCAATAATCGCAAGTCAAGTTAACATCTAGAGTTTCTGATCGTCATTAGTCTAATTTATTTTATTACAATTAGCGGACTGGCAATTTGTAAATGAAGCTATCGCTAGCTGTCATGCGGCTGTTTAATTTTATCGAGTTAAATGTTTATTAGAAAAACTTGTTGTGAATGAGGAGTTTTAAATAGACAAGACGCCTACGGAAGCTGGACTCGATTCCACGTCGTGTATCGCCTGGAAAAAACATCGGCAAGCTTAAAAAAAATAATAACTTGTAGTCAATAGACCATTGGTGTAGTCCTGGCTAGGTTTTAGTCCTTTATACTGTCGGAGGTTAGAAACCGCGATCGAAAGACGGGACAATGGAGCAATCAATAGGGTAATGAGAGGACACTTTATTGAATTATCGATGCCGGCACGGGCAGCTTTGACATCAGACACTTTACGTGACTGCACGGTCGATGCCCCGCGGCTCGCTTTTTAGACACCTCTTACTCTGACACTACCATCAGCATACACTTGCTACGACACCTAGAAGGACCTTTGTAAGTGTCAGTGTCCTGTGTATTTAATATACGGTGGTGTGTGTCTGTGTCTATTGCATCCCGTATTCTTATCTCATTTTAGTCGTAGTCGTCTCAGCAACTTACCATGTTTCGATTGAGCATGTCTGCGTAAGTGATATCACACCAATGACTTATTATACCTACAGTATTTCCCCCTTAATTTGCATACTCACTATCATTTTAAATTATACTGCCTCCATAATTACTATTCCAATAAAAAAGCCAGCCTCCATTGGCTGTTTTTGGACGCTTTGCTTGTTTGATTGTACTACGAATACTTCCTACTGAATTCTGCCAAGTGATTGCGGTAATTGTTCGTCTATTATCTTCGAATGAAGCCACAAATAGGCGATTTAAACTGTAGCCTACAGTATGCACGAGATCCAAAAATCTAATTCGGTCAAAATCCGTTTTGGGAATGATTTTAGGCGCTTTCGTTCCCTTATCATATCACGTATATTTATCGCTATATTTTGATAGCTGCTGGTGGAAATTGTTCGTCAATTATTGCGGAATAAAGCCACAGACATGCAAGTCAAACTGCAGTCTCTTCTATGAACGCGAACCAAAAATTGAATTCGGTCAAAATGCGTTTTGAAAGTGATTTTAGGCGCTTTAGTTCCCTTATCATATCACGTATATTTATCGCTATATTTTGATAGCTGCTGGTGGAAATTGTTCGTCAATTATTGTGGAATAAAGCCACAGACATGCAAGTCAAACTGCAGTCTCCACTATGAACGCGAACTAAAAATCGAATTCGATCAAAATCCGTTTTGGGAGTGATTTTAGGCGCTTTAGTTCCCTTATCATATCACGCATATTTATTGCTAAATTTTGAGAGTTGCTGGCAGAAATTTTTCATTTGTAATCTTGAAATGAAGCCTTAGATAGGCGGTTAAAACTGCAGCCTTCAGAATAAGCGCGACTAAAATTCTAATTCGATAACAATCAACTGTAGGGCTGGTTTTGAAGACTTTGGTTCTTGTAACAGATTGACACTGATAGCAGGCTGTCATCCAGGAAGAAAACCATGCAACATATAAATTGAAAATAAAGGAGATTTGAAAGCTTATCAATGAAGGAACATGAATGATCAGATTGAAACGTGAAAGTTAATATATATAAAAATATATATACATATATCTGAGTATCTTTGTCTGACGATTTAAAATTCCGTGAGTAAATGTGTGCGTTTAAAGCAGGCAGGTGAAGTGTAGCATAATACATGGTAGGCTTTGTCCATACCACTGTCCTCCGAGGAATATTACCCAAGCGTACTGTTATCATTCTCTCTTTGTCCAGTCTCCAGCATCATCAAGACAGTTGTTCTCCGTTACCTACACAAGCCAACACATACTTTGATATGAGTATAGAAAATACTCGTTGACTGGTCTCCGGTCGTTTTCACCTGAGCCTTTCATTCTCGTACTCTGTCACATGGTATCTCCGTCTGGCACCTCAGGTAGGCTCCACACACATATCCCCTGTATTTAACGTACATGAGCGACTTCCACATGAGATGTCGTTGGTTCGGTTCGCTGGATCTCTTAAGTCGTGTTCCCTGGTACATCGTAGTGTATCCCCCTACTCAATCCCAATATCTTAGTATACCCAACTCGCTTACTCATTCACTGGCTCTCTTACTCACAAGCTTTATTCACTCACTGTTAACTCTCCTCCCTCTTCACTACCTTCTTCTACCTCTTCTCTCAAAACTACCGCTCCAGCCTCTCTACTCTTGTCTTCTTTAGCAGCCCACTATCTCTCCTTCTCTTTATTTTCTTGTCTACCTGGGCTGCCTGGACTGGGTTACCGCCGGCCCATGGTAAGAAGCCACGCACACGTGTGTGTGTTGCCGGGTATCTCTTCAGTGTAAGATCTGAACCTGTGGAGAACGCACCGTCTATTGTTAATATCAAAACTATTGTCACTATCAGCATCTTAATCTGCAGTATTGTCATCATCACTAGCATCGGTATTGTCATTCCTTAAGTTAACAAGTGCCGTGTATGACTAAGTGCCTGCTAATAAACAATAAACTAAGCAATATCTTGATATATTATCAGTGACCAAGTTATTAAACAGCACATGCTAGCGAATCCAGTATCAAGACCTTGTCAAAGACGTTTCGGGCGACACGCTCACACACACTCGTCCATCGACATCTAGGCTACAATCGATTGACCACGGCTAATCGAACCGAGGGTTGTCTAAGGCCTCAGGCGAATCTGTCCCTTAAGAATATTTAAAGGAAAGCAAGCTAGCACGTAGACCAGTCCCAACCCCAACCCTAACCCCAACCCCAACCCCATCTCCGACCCCAAGCTCATTCCCTTAATTGATTAGACTTTCGGGTTAATTGTCGTGGAATGCTCTTACCAAGTGACTGAGGGATCGAATGAGGAGTGAAGTGTACTGAGGGTGTGTGTTTCTGTTAAAAGCCTTTAAGGAAAGCTTGTTCGCTGACTAGGAATCAGGACCTTAAAATGACCATCGTCACTTTACGTCTGTCCATCTGGGGATTCAGTGTATGTGTTAACGTTAAACGTTTGTTTGTTTAAGTGATCTGTGATTGTACTGTGGTTGTGATTATATTTTATATTTATATATAAATATATGAAATAATTGGAATAAAAAAAAATAATAATAAAAAAAGTAATAAACGATGAGAAGTGATCAGTGGTTTACGTAAATGGTTAACTTACGCAGAATTGTTGACGGTGAGTTTCTTCTTTTTCCCGCCGTTTTCTCTATACGTACTGGAATGCACACCCGATTGTCGTTTATATACCATTTTTGTGTTTGTGTCTGTTCTATACTTGTTTTATACCCCCCGTATCAATTCCGTAGCATAAATACTCGCTTTCTTGGAAATAATTGTTGAATTTTAATTTTTACTTGCTAATAGTACTGGTCAAGAAAGTTTTTGTTATCACAGTTTTAAGAAAATGCATTATATAAAAAGTCCTGCTCTTCGGGTTCAATTTCAGTAGCTCATTGTGGTGAAAGTATTGATCTGAGAAAAAAGTCATTAGAGACTTTTTTGTAGGAAATTTAAAGAGCTAAAAGAATGATCCTGACTAGTTTGGTCGTATCTTTAATAGTTCGGCTCCAATTTCAGTTTGAAAAAAATACGATAAATTTTTATTAATAAAAATGAAAATTTTCGGTGGTCGGTAGTTAAAACAAAAGTCGCTTGTCTCAAAATAGTTGTGAAATTTCAATTCTCACTTGTTACTTATATTTATCAACAACTTTTTTGTTATCAAAATTTTGAGAAAATGCATTATATAAATACTCCAGCTTTCCTAGTTCAATTTCAATAGCTCATTGTGGTGAAATTATTGATCTGAGAAAAAAGTCATCAAGGACTTTTTTGTAGGAAATTTAAAGAGCTAAAAGAATGATCCTGACTAGTTTGGTCGTATCTTTAATAGTTCGGCTCCAATTTCAGTTTGAAAAAAATACAATAAATTTTTATTAATAAAAACGAAAATTTTAGGTGGTCGGTAGTTAAAACAAAAGTCGTTTGTCTCAAAATAGTTGTGAAATTTCAATTCTCACTTGTTAGTTATATTTATCAATAACTTTTTTTTTATCAAAATTTTGAGAAAATGCATTATATCAATACTCCTGCTTTCCTAGTTCAATTTCAATAGCTCATTGTGGTGAAAGTATTGATCTGAGAAAAAAGTCATCAAGGACTTTTTTGTAGGAAATTTAAAGAGCTAAAAGAATGGTCCTGACTATTTTAGTCATATCTTTAATAGTTTGGTTGTAATTTTAGTTTGAAAAAAATCTAAAACAGAGAAAATCGTTATTTATAAAAACGAAAATTTTAGGCGGTTGGTAGTCGAAATAAAAATAGTTTGCATACAAAAAATGATGCTCGAGGGTTCTAAAGAAGCACCAGCGGGATCAGAAGGGGTTGATTATAGCATAAACATTTACGGGCTGGGTCACAAAAGAGGATAAATTATCAGAGCCCTTCGTCATCTTAAATTACAACAAGTTGTTGCTGTTTCAAAACCTCAAGATGATTCTCATTCGTGTGTACGACACTTGTGTACCGACATACACCCAATACGAGAGCAAGAGCGTTAGTCACCCTGCTCATTTTCGTCTTGCTCTTTGAAGAAATTCATCCTACAATTCCTGCACATCCACTTGTCTCTCTTCTGTTATTTTGTACATGGATTTTTATTTAAACTTAAATCTTTTGCTCAGTTGTACTACGAACATTAACAATGTCAAGTCCAATTAAGACATCTTACAGCCTCGACCAAAGTGTTCTTTCATTATTATTTTATGTTTTTTTTTACAAGGACGTTTCAAAGACGTTGCGTAGTGCCGTTAGACAAAACACTATTTCTTAAAGTTATGAAAACTAACTTTACACATTCGGTGGGTTTTGTCATAGTTGAGAAACACCAACCAGCTTTTAAAAAAAAATAACATTATGCTTTTTATTTTATTATTTATAATCTTTATCCCTACGGAATGGAAAACACCTAATGGCTTTCTTTGTTAAGCCTCTCTATTCTTTTCATCTTTTTTTTTATTCTCTATACGCCTTTTTATCACGGACACACATAACCTTTTACTTTTTTTTTATTTTTATCCACCGATTAAATTTTTAAAATAGTTTTTGATAAATAGTTAATGCATGGGATTTATTTTTAATTTATTTACTGAGAAACTATTGGTCGGAGAAAAAAAAGTACAGATAAGTTTTTTTTAGAAAATTTAAAGAGCTACAGATTTATTTTCATTCATTTTTTCTGTATCTTTAATCGTTGGTTCACAATTTTAATTTATAAGTCGCGGAAAATTTGAAAAATGCACACCTTTGGTTGTGCTGAATTTTAAAAGTTTATTTACTCAATAACCATTGGTCTGGGACAAAAAGTCAATGATATCTTTTTTGTAGGAAATTTAACAAGCTACAAATTTATTCCTATATATTTTTATCGTATCTTCAATTGTAACCACGCAATTTTAATTTTGAAGCTGCCGGAAAAAACTTAGAATGCACACCTTTGGTTGTGCTAACTTTAAAAAGTTTATTTACTCAAAAACTGTCAACGTGAGAGAAAAAGTCAATGATACCTTTTTTGTAGAAAATTTAACGAGCTACAAGTTTATTCCTATACATTTTTATCGTATCTTCAATTGTAACCCCACAATTTTGATTCTTAAGCTGCGGGAAAAAAATTAGAATGCACACCTTTGGTTGTGCTAAATTTAAACAGTTTACTTACTCGAAAACTATCAATCTGGGAAAAAAAGTCAATGACACCTTTTTTGTAGTAAATTTAACGAGCTACAAGTTTATTCTTCTACATTTTTATCGTATCTTCAATTGTAACCCCACAATTTTAATTTTTAAGCTGCGGAAAAAAAATTAGAATGCACACCTTTGGTTGTGCTAAATTTAAAAAATTTATTTACTTGAAAACTATCAATCTGGGGAAAAAAGTCATTGATACCTTTTTTGTAGTAAATTTAACGAGCCACAAGTTTATTTTTATACATTTTTATCGTATCTTCAATTGTAACCACGCAATTTTAGTTTTTAAACTGCAGGACAACACAATTTTAAATGCACACCTTTGGTTGTGCTAAATTTAAAAGTTTATTTACTCGAAAACTATCAATCTGGGAAAAAAAGTCAATGATACCTTTTTTGTAGTAAATTTAACGAGCTAAAAAAATCACTACTCATATTTATTGTAGGTCTAACAGTGTAATGAGAATCTGCATTTAAACATTTAAAAAATAGTAAATGCCTTTGAAATTAAAAATAATCGAGCAATTGAGTAGGCAGTAATGATAAAAGAAAAGCATGAATAAAAATAAATAAAAGTAGAAGACTCTGGGCCTAATTAGTCAGGGATATATCTGGAATCTCATGGCATCGAGTGACTATAGTTGTTTGGTCCCCTTAAGTTTTATGTACGCAGGCGGATTTCTCGATCCGCCGGGATTAGCATACAAATCGATTTAAACTCGAGATAAATAGCCACTCAAAGGCTTCTCACGTGGAGCCGACTTGGAGCATTATCTTGTCCACCGTTGAGATTAACGCTTAATGCTTTATATTTTACCGTCCGTCTTCTTACCCCCTCCCCCTGGCCTTCCCTATCGATAGTGGACTCCCGCGGTCGGAAACTCGACAATTAAACTCCTCCCGATTTTTAAAAAACCTCCACACATACATATATATTTTTTCTCTCAACAATAAAAATATCTATTGCTGTAAATAATGTCGATGACCGCATTTTTTAGTTCTTAGACCCAGTGTTTGGTGATCGGAGAGAATAAAGACTCGATAGGACGGCGATGGGCGACGGACGGACGGACGGTTAAGAATGAGATAAAAAGAGAATAAGAATGAGAATAATGAAATAAAAAAATAAAAAAAAAATATTTCGAAATGGTTGATAATTTATGCTCGGCCCTTACGATAAGAGTTTATTTTATATTTTTTTTTTCTCAAGCTGTTCGAGCTGCCAGCAAGTCGGTCACAAAACGAATTTTAAAACTCGGGGATTACAGATATAGAAAAAACCTTTTCGACAGCTAAGATGAGATTAAATCATTTTTTATTACTCAATTAGACAATACCGATTTTTTTTTTTAATTCCATTCTGTCTTGGAGTCGGCTAGAAAAATATTAAAAAATTGTTTGTTTCCCTGAGACGGGCGGGTATCAGGTGACACACGAAACATTAAAAGCTTTCTCTCTTTATATCGGTTGTCCTTTTTCAGAGACTCTTTGGGATGCTGGGTATCCCCTTATACCCGCGACAGGTCCGCGACGCCCAGATTTACGCTCGCTCACCTGCTCATCCGTTTCAGGAGTGGCCCACTTGCCACCTCGTACACTTGTTCCAGCTGTTTTAAATACTTAATATTTATTATTGTATTTCTGGCATATTTTCAGTAAACTGACTCTTATATTGTTGATTCTAAATCTCTTAAGATTTATTTGGAAATCTGCAACTGATTTATTTAGAAAATTTTCGGTGAAATAATTGAGAATTATTAATTTATTACAGAAATCGAAATTTCGGAATTGAAAATTTTTGTGAGTCATAATGAAACTAGGCTTCCGTTTGACTTGAAATTTATTTTGTACATTCCTCAACACATCTCATAACCTATCCCAGACTTTATTTAAAGTCCTTGAGCCCCTTTCTACCAAAACAAATAAATTCCGAAGCAGCTTTACGCCTTCTGGAAACGTTACAGACAAAATTTTACTCTGGTTGACTTTAACCATTTCTTACCATACGAACCCTTTGTGTTCGACATAAATATACTATTCATACAATAAAAGATGACAATAACTCAAAAATTAACGTTTTTTTCCAAAAACCGAAATTTCTGGATTTTACATTTTTGTATCTGATAACCAAACTAGGCTTCCGTTTGGCATGAAATTTTTTTTCTACATTCCTCAAGACACCTTCGAACCTCTCTGAGAGTTTAATAAGAATCTTTAAGCCCCATCCGACAAAAAAAAATTAATTCTAAAGCAGCCTTACCCCTTCTGAAAACGTAAATGTTAAAAAATTTACCTATCCGACCTTAGCCCTATCTGTCCATCTGAGCCCTTTATATTCAACATCTATATACTCATTCTGCTATATAAAGTCATTAATAACTCGAAAATCAGCAGATTTTCCCAAAAACCGAATTCCCGAAATTTTACTTTTTTGTGCCTGATAAGCAAACCCGGCTTCCGTTTGGCTTGAAAATTTTTTCCTACATTCCCCATAACACCTTCGAACACCTCTGAGAATTTAATGGGAATCTTTGAGCTCCATCCCATAAAAAAAAATTAATTCCAAAGCAGCCTTACCCCTTCTGAAAACGTAAATGACTAAAAATCGATCTAGCCGCCTTTAACTATTTCTAACCATCTAAACCCTTTACATTTGACATACGTATACTGTTCCTACTATACAAATCATCAATTAATCGAAAAATCAGCAGTTTTTTCCAAAAACCGAATTTCCGAAATTTTACTTTTTTGTGCCTAGTAACCTAACTAAGCTTCCGTTTGGTTCAAAAATTTTTTTGCACATTCCCCAAGACACTTGGAAACCTCCCCCTTAGCTAAGTTTCAATCCTCAAACCCCTTCCTACTAAACAACTGGATTCCGAAGGAACCCTACCCCTTCCGAAAACGGAACTTCGAAAAAATCAAATTATTTTCCCAAAATTTTTGTATTTTTTTTTCTAGTCTAATTTATTAACTCAAATCCAAGGTATCAACTTGAAAATAAAATTCATTATTCAAAATAAAATTAAAAATAATAAAAATCACCCGCTTCGAGTAAAGAGAAATTTATTTGTTTGCGACAAAAAAAAATATTTTTTTATTCTACGATAGAAAGACAGTAACTCTTCTGTGCTTAGATATCTAGGTAGTAAAAGATGTTAGTCAAGAAAAAATAAAAATAAATAACCAAACAAAACCCATAACAAAAAAAAAAAAAAAATTTCATCAAGTAAGAGAGTTAATAAAATGTGTAAAGAGAAAAGACCGAGTATGCTAATCAATTTAAATACACACAGCAACCAGCAGCTAAGACACAAACCGATAACCACTATACTCTTGAATTAACGTTCATATTATATACATATATATAGTGTGTTATATTTGACATATATAATACCAAGTGTATCGGTTATAAAAGATTTATCTTATGATTAAGATTAAATTCAACATTTTATCACTTGATTTATTGTTATTAACGTTTAAATACATTTATTAAGTATTAAGTATTACATTCTGGTATAAATATATATAAACAAATATATATACATGTATTTTTAGAGTTTAAATTAAGAAAAAGTTTCTAACAGTACCGGTCAAAAATGTAATTAATCAACTCGCGGGATTACAATGCTGATAGTTTTGGGTAAAAGAAAGTTTATTTTGCTGCAGAGGCTTCTTTACATGACCGGAAATACAATTTTATTCGATTTTGAGAAATATATGCAGGAAGATTTGATGAAATTTTAATAAAGTCAGTTTTTTGGAGAGCGCGATTTCAGAAGGGGTAAGGCTGCTTTGGAATTCATTTTTTTTTGTAGAAAGGGGTTGAAGGATTGAAGCTCGGTAAGGGGGGAGGTTTCCAAGTGTCTTAGGGAATGTACAAAAAAATTTTGGAACCAAACGGAAGCTTAGTTTTGTGATAAGGCACAAAAATGTAAAATTCCGGAAATTCGGTTTTTGGAAAAAACTGTTGATTTTTTGAGTAATTGATGACTTGTATAGTAGGAAAAGTATGTGCATGTCAAATATGAAGGGTTCAGGTGGTCAGAAATGGTTAAAGTCGGCTAGATCAATTTTTAGTCATTTACGTTTTCAGAAGGGGTAAGGCTGCTTTGGAATTAATTTTTTTTTATGGGATGGGGCTCAAAGATTCTCATTAAATTCTCAGAGGGGTTTGAAGGTGTTGTGGGGAATGTAGGAAAAAATTTTCAAGCCAAACGGAAGCCGGGTTTGGTTATCAGGCACAAAAGAGCGAAATTTCGGGAATTCAGTTTTTGGGAAAAACTGCTGATTTTCGAGTTATTAATGACTTTATATAGCAGAATGAGTATATATATGTTGAATATGAAGGGTTCAGATGGATAGATAGGGTTAAGGTCGGATAGGTCAATTCTTTAACACTTACGTTTTCAAAAGGGCTAAGGTTGCTTTAGAATTAATTTTTTTTTTCGGAAGGGGCTAAGAGATTCCTATTGAATTCTTAGAGAGGTTCGAAAGTGTCTTGGGGAATGTAGGAAATAAATTTCAAGCCAAACAGAAGCCTAATTTGGTTATCAAACACAAAAATGTAAAATTTGGAAATTTTATTTTTGGTCAAGAAAAAAGAGTTAATAAAAATTGTGCTAGTTACTGTGACTTCTTCACATCAGAAAGCATGGTATAAAAAAGTAATATATTATATGAATCTACTACATAATTAACTTTTCAATTTCCCACTGAGTCCACACCAAACTCTAGATAAATATTTGTTAATTATTTAAATTAATTCTTAAAGCATTAAACCTCAATATTTGTTCTCAATTTTAAAGGCATTATTTATTTAGGAAATGAAAATTTTAATATTTTTAATCTATTATTCATTTAAATTTAAAATAAACTTATCATTTTTCATTATAATTGATTTTTTTATCAATAATTACGAGTTTCCTTTTTTAGAAAATTAGAAAATAACGGTTATATTTGGGTCATTCAATTAATTTTAAATATATACACATATATATATAAATATATATATTTTTCATTTCAGTACAATATAGGAAATGTACTGCCCTTTCATATGAGTACCCACAAGCCATATTTATTTTTCATATTTTTAAAAATGTATATATATCAATATATATGATGATTGTCAATTATAAAAAATAAATATAGCATGTGGGTACTCATTTTAAAGGGCGCGAAATTCTTTATCTCAATATGCATTCATCTATGAATATATGTAAATATGACAAATAAATTTTGTATAAAAGTAATTTCTGTGGGATTTGGATACTGGAAAAAAAAATGTCTATGAAATGTAAAAAAAATTAGAATATAATGAGTCAATTGAGAGCTTAAATATTGAAGAATTTAAACGTTGAGTTAAATATATAGATATATATGTGTGTAGATACGGAGAGACGTGTATCGGATCCCGTTAGAGCAGAGCCTTAATAAAGTAAATAAAAGAGTCGTTGGACAAGTCGAGCTGGCCTCTTCGTTCTTCATTCCATTCCGATATAATCCTCTTCCCTTCTTCGGTTCATTCTTTTAATTTTTTTTATTTTCTTAAGTCGAAAAATAATATAATAATGATAACAAATGCGGACAATACAAAAGGTGGCCTAATTGCCACTGATATTGAAAAGAACTTCTCGATACTGGAGATAAAAAAATTTTTTTAATCAACTATTTAAAAGGAAGCTGTATGAAACTTTCAGTGGGGCTTGTTGAACCAATTATCGATGATAATTAAAAAAAATATTTTTTTTCTACTTAATTGATCGACTTTCTTTGTTCGATATATTTTTAAAAATTTTCTTTTTAGTTTGAGGTCAAAATTTAATTTTTTGACGGTTTGATACTTCGATATATCGAAATTCGAGTTCGATATATCGAATTTTTAAGATCGATTGTATGAACGTTTTTTTTTTATATGAGGTATCGGAGATTATTTTGACTTTTCGGATTCGAGGTATCGAATTTACAATAATCGATATATCGAATCTTGGTTTCGATATATCGATAAATCAATAATTGATACATCGACTGTTGTTGCTAATGAGTCTTGAAGATAACAAGAAAATTAAGTTATTATTTTTTTGTTCGATATATCGCAGGTTGATCCGATATATCGAATACTTAATTCGATATATTGCTTAACATAAAATCGATGCACTAAATTTTCAATTTTATGCATAGGAAATTCCAGTATCGATATATCAAAGTCAAAAATATCGATTTATTAAAGTTTCAAGTTTCGATACATCGAAGTTGACATTATCGATATATCGAAGTTAAAAGTTTTATTTATCAAAAATGAAAAATTTGATCCATAAAACCTAAAAATGTCGATTTATTAAAATTAAAAATATCGATATATCGAAGATAAAATTATCGATGTATCTGTATTTCTGATTCGATACATCGAAATTGACATTATCGATATATCGAAGTTTAAAATTTTGATTTATCAAAAATAAAAAATTCGATACATAAAATATAAAAACATCGATTTATTAAAATTAATAATATCGATATATCGAAGATTATATTCTCGATATATCGATATTTTCGATTCGATACATCGAAATCCTTCAAATTTATACTAAAAAAAATTGGCATAAATTTCAAAACTTAGATTTATAATATATCGAAATTTCGATAATCGATATATCGAATTGTTTCGAGATTTTTCGATTTCGCGGGAAAAAAATTTCAAAAGTTGATTTTTAACTTATTTTGTGGTACAAGAAGCCGCAAAGTATGTTTACCTCTCATATATATATATATATATATATATATATATATATATATATATTTGGGTGTACTGACATAACACGTATAGAGTAGTGCATCGTATCCATCGGTTGGTCATTAAAGTAAGTCGTTTTAAATTACAACCTACAGCGAACGCGCCGACTGACGTAGACTGATTGCACCCTACCCTGTATGTTTTTGTCATTGAATAATTATTGTCTACATGTTGAATAAAAAAATATAAAAATAAAAATAATAATAATAAGATTTTTCGGAGTATGCTCTTCTTTGGCTCTTCTTACTGTTATTCGTCTTACTCCTCATTTTTTCAGCCCGAGTACGTGGCTTTAATGGTTACCTTGGGATCGTTTACGTGTAGGCGTTTTTTTAAAATCCAAGTAGCATAATTTTTTCATTTAATGCCATGGGAAACCCGAGGGATGCCTAATTTTTTAAACCAATGGACAAATAATTGCGCAGAGATGGATTTTTAATAATTGAGGTTAGGAATCTCATTTTTATTCCCTTGGAATTTTTATCTCATCATTACAGCCGAAATTATAACGAAACATTTTTTTATCGTTCGATATAATTTTTATAAAATTAGTCAATATAAGAAGTCTCCAATTACCCCAATTTCAATGACTTAAAGTCTTTAGAAATTTTATAAACCAAATTTTTGGGAGAGCTCCAATTTTTTTCGCGAGCCACTTCAAATTTTTTTGCGTGCCTAAAATGATGACTTGGAAAATAGGGAAATAATTTTTAGAGAATGAATTAAGAATTTTTTGAGAAGAAAGCAGAATTTGAAGAGAATTTTGAGCTCAAGATGGAGTCGGTAGCTCAATTAGAAGCCGAGTTATGAATTTCCGAGGTTAAACTAGTCAATTTTGATGAAATTCAAAAAATTAATTTTAGAAGTTCTTGAAAATGGGGAAAAATTTTTTTTTAATAAAATTTCGTATTTTTGTAATATGGAGGATTGTTTTGAGAAAATTTTGAGCCCAAGACAGAGTCGATAACTCAATTAGAAGCCGAGTTATAAATTTTCAAAGTTAAACTAGTCGATTTTGATGGAATTCGAAAAATTAATTTTGAAAGTTCTTGAAAATGGAGAAAAAATTTTTTTGGATGAAATTTCATATTTTTGTAACATGGAAGATTGTTTTGAGAAAATTTTTAGCCCAAGACGGAGTCGGTAACTCAATTAGAAGCCGAGTTATGAATTTTCGAAGTTCAACTAGTCGATTTTGATGGAATTCAAAAAATTAATTTTGGGAGTTCTTGAAAATGGAGAAAAAATTTATTTGGATGAAATTTCATATTTTTGTAATATGAAGGATTGTTTTGAGAAAATTTTGAGCCCAAGACGGAGTCGGTAACTCAATTAGAAGCCGAGTTATGAATTTTCGAAGTTCAGCTAGTCGATTTTGATGGAATTCAAAAAATTAATTTTGGAAGTTCTTGAAAATGGGGAAAAATTTTTTTTTAATAAAATTTCGTATTTTTGTAATATAGAGGATTGTTTGGAGAAAATTTTGAGCCCAAGACAGAGTCGATAACTCAATTAGATGCCGAGTTATAAATTTTCAAAGTTAAACTAGTCGATTTTGATAGAATTCAAAAAATTAATTTTGGAAGTTCTTGAAAATGGGAAAAATTGTTTTCGAAGGAATTTTATATTTTTGTAATATAAATGATAGTTTTGAGAAGATTTTGAGCCTAAAACCGAGTTGGTAACTCTATTAGAAGCCGAGTTATGAATTTTCAAAGTTCAACTAGTCGATTTTGATGGAATTCAAAAAATTAATTTTGGAAGTTCTTTAAAATAGAAAAAAATTTTTCTTGGATAAAATTTCATATTTTTGTAATATAGAGGATTGTTTCGAGAAAATTTTGAGCCCAAGACGGAGTCTGTAGCCCAATTAGAAGCCGAGTTATGAATTTTTTAAGTCGAACCGCAAAAAAATCCAATGCATCTCAATAAAAAAATTTTTTTTCCCAAAAAAAAAAATCAAATTTAAAAATTCAAATCTTTGAGCCCTAGAATCAATACTCCAGCAAAAAACGACGTACCCTTGCTCAGATTAACCGATAATTAGAAGCCTGCTTAAAAGGCCGTAAAAAAAAATGTCGATTATCTCCCGGAAAATGACAATTTGGTTATTTGTCGCCTTCTTGCCGCTAAAAAAGAACCAAACAATTATCCTCGAAGAATTATTTCGTAAATATAATTTTGTGTACATGTGTGATGTGACATAGGTAGAATTTTTATTGGTTGTTAGACGCGCTCGAGTGAAGGCAAATGCAATGCGGCTACATCTATACACGGGTTTTGAATGGCCCCTTTGAATTACCGAGGCCGCTTGTTTTCTATAGAATAATATACGTTTGTACATCTATATATATACAAATACATACATATACATATACATTGAAAGCATCGAGCTGTGAGTTAATGTCTCCGAAAGTTGCATTTGTATCCGCCAGAGTATAAATATAGTTGGCGCCCAATCTCAGCGGCTTATAATCCTCGTTGATAAAATTACAATTTATATAAAATTATATATACATATAATTAATTCTATAAGAACAAGCGATGCATTAAGAGGTTATAAAAACTCGTAATTCATAAAAAAGTTTATTATCTTTGATACTTTTGTTGAATTCATATATATGTATATGTTTTATAATTAATAGCATAATAAGGTTATGTGTAGACTTATTATGGTAATGGTACAATTAAATAAATGAATACTGGAAAGAAATTTGCTTGGATTATTAGCACATTGATGCTGGTTGAGTCTGTGGTGATGCTGAAGATGCTGATGAAAAAGACAGACCAGTAGCTTTAGCTCTAGATGATATTCACAAAGAGACTATTGTATAAGCGAATTCTTTATTCATAAAAGCCGTCTGTTCGTATTACTGTTCTTTTTGTATTTTTATGTATTTTGTAGCGTAAGTGTGAGGATGGATGGATATTTATATAAATGTCTGCTGCGGGGGGATGTTACGATATGGACTGTAATAAATAGCTTTTGATTGGATACAATGTTGTATTATTATTGTACGCTGAGTGATTTGTAATTAGTAATTTGTGTTTATTGATATTTAATTTTATTTCTATACGATTACAATTTTTTTTTTTTTTTTTTTTTTTTTTTTTTTTTCAAGTTAAATAATTCTCTGTTGTAGTGAAGGCAAATATATTTTTAGTGATAAGTTTTGAGTCGAGAGACATTTGGAAATTCGGTAGAAAAAATTCTAACCTCACTTTTGGAAAAATTAATATTTTATAACTTCACGAATTCGAATTGGAAAATTTAGAGAAAAATACTTTTTTTGAAATAATTTACTCGATATTTGAGACATAGATGACAGTCAAAAATTTTTTAAAAATAAATTTTGACCGCTTGAAGAAAAAATAGATTTTTCGAATTTTTAAATTTCGCGGGTTCAAATTATGAAATTTACAGGAGATTTAATTGAATTCTCTACTAAAGTGTCGAAAGTTAATTTTTTTTGTTATTTACTCGATATTTTGTTATTAAAATTGAATTATAATTTTCAAGTGGAAATTTTTTTTCTAACCTCACTTTTGGAAAAATGAATATTTTATAACTTCACGAGTTCGAATTGGAAAATTTGGAAAAAAATACTTCTTTTGATATAATTTACTCGATATTCTAGACATAGATGACTGTCAAAAATTTTTTAAAAAGAAATTTTGACCGCTTTTAGGAAAATTAGATTTTTCGAATTTTTAAATTTCGCGGGTTTAAATTATGAAATTTACAGGAGATTTAATTTAATTCTCTACTAAAGTGTCGAAAGTTAATTTTTTTTGTAATTTATTCGATATTTTGTTATTAAAATTGAATTATAATTTTCAAGTGGAAATTTTTTTTCTAACCTCACTTTTTTCGAACCTAATTTTCTACTAATTTCTGAACTCAAAGACACAATTGAGCTGTCAAATTATCTAAATTCACTTCTTGTATGGCTAAAATTACCCGACAGGTTGAAATTCTCCGAAAATCGTGGCCATGAGCTACGACAAAAATCTCGAAGCGGCGAAAATTTTCTTACCTCAGTTCTAAGTGTCAATCGATATCTACAAATCAAAGTGTTATATGATACTACTGATTACAATAATAAAACAGTGTAAAAGAGCTAACGGAAGATTAAGGTCATAAGTAACCCTCGAAAACAAGGATTAGCTCCCCTCGCTCGCTCTGTTGGCATCATTGTAAATTAATTACCTGGAAATGAGAAATCTCCGGTTCACTTTTACAAACTTATATACATATATATAATTTTTTTTTTTTTTTTTTTTTTTTTTTTCATCTAAATCTCCGTCAATAAGTTCAATGGAAAGTAAAAACTGTCCTTTGATAAAAACTGGACCCCAGTCTAAATCACTCGACCCTTTGACGATTTTTTTCATAATAGCTGACCTGGCGCCCATTATATTTTTTTTTTTTTTTTTTTTTTTTTTTTCGTGTGGTCCAGAGATAAAAGTAAGACAACTATTGCGTAATTTCACACGCACACACTAATTATATTAGAAAACTATTGTCAGATGACGTATTGTGTTAAGAATAGAGATGTTGCTTCATTTTAAGAAAAAAAAAAAAAAAAAAAAAAAAAAAAGTAAATTGTCAAAAATTTTTTTAAACTTCTTTGTACTATAAATGACAAGCGTGACCTTAGTAGATATATAATAACACAATACATAATAAATATACATAAAATATATATATATATATATATATATATATATAATATATATATTATATGATGGACTTGTCTTGTGATGTGTAGTTGGTTAAATTTTCACCTGGTCAAACAAAGTCCGACAATAATGACAACTATGATGGTTTAGCCTCGTCATTGTGTGGTGTATTATTATGGTAATAATTTAAAAATAATAAAATAAAGATAAAGACTGGTGACAATACGTCAACCTTAATTTAGGAAGCGTAGAAAGGAACGCGTAGCTGAACAAATATTAACTAAGCAAATCATTATAGTTGTCTGCGTACTTGCCACCTTACTGTTACCTACTCAATGTCCTCAAGTGTGTATGTGTGTGTGTGTGTGTGTGTGTGTGTGTGTGTGTGTGTGTGAATGTGTGTTTTTAGTCAATAACCTTGACAATTTACTTTTAGTAACCAACAATTATACCATTACTTTGTTGGCAAATTTATGATTTATTTTTTGGGCGGTTTGGTATTTTTGGATTTCGAAGAAGGATTTTAAGAAAATTTTGAGTCTTTAGAAAAGGCACTAGGGCAATTAGGAGCTGGGTTATGAATTTTTTTGGGAGGGTCAGAGTTTGAGGGGGTGGGTTTGGTTTGATGACGGAAAATGGGGAAATTATTTTTGGGGAATGAGTTAGTAATTTTTTGAGAATAAAGCAGAGTTTTTAGAAAATTTTGAGCCCAAGATGGAGTTCGTAGCTCAATTAGAAGCCGAGTTATGAATTTTTGAAGTTGAACTGAACGACTGATGAAATTCAAAAAATTAATTTTGGAAGTTCTTGAAAATGGATAAATTAATTTTTTGGATGAAATTTTGTATTTTTGTATTATAGAGGATTGTTTTAAGAAAATTTTGAGCCCAAGACGGAGTCTGTAGCTTGATTAGAAGCCGAGTTATAAATTTTTGAAGTTGAACTGAACGAATGATGAAATTCAAAAAATTAATTTTGGAAGTTCTTGAAAATGGATAAATAAATTTTTTGGATGAAATTTCATATTTTTGTAGTATAGAGAATTGTTTTAAGAAAATTTTGAGCCCAAGACGAAGTCTGTAGCTCAAATAAAAGCCGAGTTATGAATTTTTGAAGTTGAATTGAACGACTGATGAAATTCAAAAAATTAATTTTTGGAAGTTCTTGAAAATGGATACATAAATTTTTTGGATGAAATTTTATATTTTTGTATTATAAAGGATTATTTTGAGAAAATTTTGATTACAAGACGGAGTCTGTAGCTCGATTAAAAGCCGAGTTATGAATTTTTGAAGTTGAATTGAACGACTAATGAAATTCAAAAAATTAATTTTGGAAGTTCTTGAAAACGGATAAATAAATTTTTTGGATGAAATTTCATATTTTTGTAGTATAGAGGATTATTTTGAGAAAATTTTGAGCCCAAGACGGAGTCTGTAGTCCGATTAAAAGCCGAGTTATGAATTTTTAAAGTTGAACTAGTCAATGCCGACAAAATTCAAAGAGTTAATTTTTTAAGTTTTTGAAAATTCAAAAAAAAATTTTTGCTACTAATTTTAAGATTTTTCGAGTATCAAGTAGGATTCCAACGAAATTCTGAGCCCAAGGTGGGGTCGCTAGTCCTATTAGTGTTCAAGAAATAATTTTTTCAAAATTAGAACCTTTCAAATTTACAAAATGTGACTTTGAGCTGACAGAAATTTTCAAGCTAATCAATCACTTTTAGTAAAAATCAAAATTTCGATCTCGTAGCTCAATTATAACTGAAAAAATTCCTGAAGCTGGTATTGCATGAAAATTGTTCAAAGTGAAAATAAAACAAAAAGCGAAATTAATTTAATTAGAGAGTAAAAAAAAAGAGAATGGAAAAATGGCAGACGTAAAAGAGAATGGAATGAAATGAATATAGTGAGAGGTTGACAGTGCTCATACACGTGTTTGAATGATTGTACGTTAAGCACTAACAACGTTAACATGAAAAGTGGGTAGTGCGTCAAGTGTTGATTCGAGAAGTCCGAAGGTGCTCGAGTTGCGGGTACTCGTATTCATGCAATCGCTAGACACACACTCACACATTTTCACACACGGACAGAAAACGACTACCGACATTTCCCCGATGACGTTTCTCTTACTCTCTCATTTAGTTTTGGTTAAAGCGTATATTAGAGAATACACGCAGGTCTTGACTCGCCGTGTATTGAGTTGGTGTAACGCAATTACGATTGTTGTTTGAATGAACAATCAAGCACCCTCGTCGCGCCCCAATCATTCAATTTATGTTCAATCGACTTTTGCTCCCTACCATCGGCTCCTTTGGCCCCCACCCCTGTCAGCTCCTCGACCTCCTACCCGCGAGCTCTTATAATTCTTTCTTCGTTCTTTGGCTTCGCTTCACCCTACATACATACATATATAGATATATGAAGAAATAAACTCGCGAAACAGCCCCGGAAACTAATCGCCGCTGTACAAAAGTATTGTACGTTCCCAGTCGCATACTAACAAACTCAAACGAACAAAACTTGTTCTTATTTCCTGGCTTTGACAGCATAAGTATATTGCCGGTGAAAAGAAAGCTAATAACAGAAATATTCTATCGAGACAAATGTATTAACAATCAAAATATTTTCATCTCTAAGTCCATTAAAAATTTTTCATTATTTTATTTCAAGTCATTGTTAATTAAAAAGGTATTATCTTAAGTAGAAAAGCATCGGAAATTACTATTAGTACTTTTTTTTTAAATTATTAATGCGTCGTAATTAAAAATTGATGCTTCGTGATACTCATTAATCCCCCGTAATACTCATTAAAAGAAATTTTGACTAATTAATGCATGGCATTAATCATTAATAAGTCGGAATTGATCACCAATGCGTCGAACTTCATTATTATATAGAATGTTTACCACTAGTGCGTCGTAATTAAAAATTGATGCTTCGTGATACTCATTAATCCCCCGTAATACTCATTAACAGAAATCTAGACTTATTAATGCATGGTATTAATCATTAATGCGTCGAAGTTGATCACCAATGCGTCGTACTTCATTATTATACAGAATTTTTACCACTAGTGCGTCGTAATTAAAAATTGATGCTTCGTGCTACTCATTAATCCCCCGTAATACTCATTAATAGAAATTTTGACTAATTAATGCATGGCATTAATCATTAATGCGTCGGAATTGATCACCAATGCGTCGTACTTCATTATTATACAGAATTTTTACCACTAGTGCGTCGTAATTAAAAATTGATGCTTCGTGATACTCATTAATCCCCCGTAATACTCATTAATAGAAATCTAGACTTATTAATGCATGGTACTAATCATTAATGCGTCGTAATTAATCACCAATGCGTCGTACTTCATTATTATACAGAATTTTTACCACTAGTGCGTCGTAATTGAAAATTGATGCTTCGTAATACTCATTAATAGAAATCTAGACTTATTAATGCATGATATTAATCATTAATGCGTCGTAATTGATCACCAATGCGTCGAACTTCATCATTATACAGAATTTTTACCACTAGTGCGTCGTAATTGATCATTAATGCGTGGAATTAATTATTAATCAATCGTATTAATCCTCATTAATAACCAATGTTAAGTAATTTATCACTAATGCTTCGTATTAATAATTAACGAAGCTTCCAATAGATTAATTCGTCGTAATTAAAAATTGATGCTTCGTGCTACTTATTAATCCCCCGTAAAACTCATTAGTAAAAATCTAGGCTAATTAATGCATGGTATTAATCATTAATGCGTCGTAATTTATCACCAATGCGTCGTAATCCCTCATTAATGCATAGAATTAATCATTAATCCATCGTATTAATCCTCATTAATAACCATTGTTTAGTAATTAATCACTAATGCTTCGTATTAATAATAAACGAAGCACCCAATAGATTAATGCTTCGTAATTAATTATTAATTATCGAAAAATTAAGACTTTTGATATCTGAATCGATTAATTCATTACTTTAATGATTAATAGGTCACAATAAATGACTAATTTGATTAACACTTTGTAATTAAGTATTAATGTGCCTTAATTAATCATTAATTCATCAGTATCAAAATTTTCGACATCTTTATTAATGATTAATCCATTGTAATATTGATTAATGCTTCGCAATTAGCTATTAATTAATAAAACTAAACAATAATAAAAATAATAAATTACAATATGACGAGGAAGAGGAAGATAGGTGGGGCGTATTAGTAGCCAAGTTAACCGAGAGCAAGCCCACTCTCGAAGGAAACTAAATAAACAAGAAAAAAAAGGAGTACGCATATGTACGGCTGAGATATAAGCGAGTTGGGTGAATGGCCTGGCGCGTCCTTGCGAGCCACCTGACCATGCTACTCCACCAGCTACTCCATTCGGACTGGACTGGACTCGACTCGACTGGACTTTCCAGCATCCTGCTGCCGCAATTCTTACATTATGCCTACACTATATTGACTACATGGACAAACTACACGGTTGTACATAACATTAGCCAGACATTTTACGCAAACAAAGTTGTGTTGCTCAACTTAGTGGCCCTCAATTGAATCCTCGTAGTTTATTTGTCAATATATATATACATATATGAAATAAATAATTTGAATTAGGACTTAACATAATGGCGGAAGAAATTAAATCTCAGTCTTAGCCGCTTTCTAATGCCAGCCAATCCAAACTCTGGCTACTGAAGTAGAGAGTATCTCTTACCTTCTCACTTATATTAGAAATATACTGTATATATTTATATATATATATATACCTTAGGTTGTAGTATACGTCAATATACTTGTATATCCACTCCCATATAACCAGCAACCTCAATCCCAACATCATCTAACTATTTATAGATCAGACCACCTGCAGCTTCCGACGGTTACGGCATGTCCGGCATGCTTTTTTTTATACCTTTTATGAGCTTCAACGTTACCTTTTTAAGATATTAATTATAAGATTATAATTATAATTATTATTTTACGAGATATTTACATTTTTATGACAGAATTCATTTCCGAAATTGAACCTTCACTTTTATACTTTTAGTTTTTTATTATTATTATTATGAATTTTTGAGATAAGGGTCTTCTGTTAGTGGTCGCTGGAAAGCTTTTTTCATTACCTACAACTTTGGTTCAGTGAAATTAGACCGTAGAATCGATTGCAAGAGAGGGACAGTTAGTTCAAGTTGCAGCCACTTTTCGGAAGGGTATGACCGCTTTTTTTTAGGCTTCTAATGGCGATATCTGGAAAACTATTGGTTTTAGAGGATTTTTGTAAGAGACCAAAGTTGTAGAGGATTAAATTTCCTGTAAAATAAGTCCCTTGGGTATCCAGTTGTGATAAATGGCACTGAGATCAAATGGATCCAAAAAATCGATTTCGAATTCTGAAAATAAGCGCTTAGAATTTTTCATTTCAAAATCGATTTTCTCGGAAAAAATATGAGATAAATATATAAAATATATGTTTACCTTAAAGGTTGTTTCATTACCTACAGATTTGGTCTTATAACAAAATATCATATAACCTATTGTTAAAAAGTTACAACCACCCAATTCCCGAGACCTTTCGTAGACTGAAATCAGCTTCCAAATCACCAGCAAATGATAAAAAAATAAAAATTATTATTATGATTACAGCCAAGTCATTGCTTACCAATGACCCATAGACCGCGAGCGTGGGTGGAAGCAGCCCGGAATTGAAGGATCCACAATCCGGTAAGCAAAAGAAAAAAAACTAAATATACAAATTGGATTACAAAATATTAATAATTCGATATCAGTGGTATTTTAAAAATAATAATTAAATCCTTGAGATGTTAAAAGAGAAAATAAAATATTATAAATAATAAAAAAAAAATAATAGACGCACAGCATGAGACTCAAGTCGACGCTGAGGGAGTTCCGGTGGAGACGATAATCGAATGCACGGGGGAATCCGGTGTTTGCTGAAGGGAGAGATATCTAATCGGTAAGAGACGTCTTTCTGCTCTCTACAATATATATATGTATATATATTTATATATTTATATAAGATATTATTATGATTATTATTGTTTATTAGTAAATGTGGATAGTGCGTGTAGACACGGGTCTTACGCACGCTCACCTGCCTCTACTCAGTTCAACTTCTGTCTTATACTATAATACTAAATATATATACATATAATAACGACCGTAAACGTAAACGAGAGAAGGACTCTCACGCGTAGAGATTTAACCGTAGCCTTAAGGCTTTTATACTCTATACTGCCCGCTCGTTGCATTCACATTGAATCGAGTGTGTCGTATCTACCAGAGGCCTTTTTTACTTTCTGTGTATGGATGTTATACAAGTCTAAGTCTTACTCTGACTCTGAATATGAATATGAGTATTAGTGTGAGAGGCAATTGTATACCTATGGGTACTTTTACTATTTTTTAAAATACTACCTTAGGCGTAACGCATCTATATCTACTTAAAGTTACATTAAGTATACATTTATTGTCCTGTAGCGCAACAGATAACGCAGATTTTAAGGCCGCTTATCGGTTTATTTATGGGATGAGGATCAGAGATATAGATAATTAATTATATGAATTTCGAGAAAAAAACAATTTTTTGGGAAATTAGAAATTCGGTCGTAAAATTCATTGGATTCCGGGTAAAGTGGACGAATTTTAAGCCATAGAAAAATAAAAAATTAATTTTTAATTGAAAACTGAACAAATTGATTTTCTGACACTTTGTTTCTGGAAAATGATGAATTTATAGTAAAATAATGATTTTTCAAAAAAATCATTGTTTGCATTTTGAAGCTCAATAAATTTCGCATATAAATGACTCCATTAGATCCGAACTTTGTCCTTTCAAAGCTTCCAAAAGAACCTTTATTTTAATAAATTCAGAAAATTACTTTTTTTACCATTCGCCATTTTGTTGTAGTATTTTTAAAAAATAATAGCCAGTGAATATTAAAAAAAAAAACGTAACCCTTTTTACAAAAAAAAAAAATTTTGTCCTGTATTGCAACCGACAACACATCAACGTTAACCTAAAAAATAAGAAATGAAATTGTCCTGTAGCGCAACAGATAACGCAGGTTTTAAGTCCACTGATGAGTTTATTTATTGGACGAGGATCAGAGATATAGATAATTAATTACATAAATTTCGAAAGAAAAACAATTTTTTGGGAAATCATAAATTTGGTGGTTAAATTTATTGAATTCCGGGTAAAGTAGACGAATTTTGAGGCATAGAAAAATAAAAAAATTAATTTTTACTTGAAAAAATTGAAAAAATTGATTTTCTGATAGTTTGATTTTGGAAAATGATCAATTTATAGTAAAAAAATGTTTTTTCAAAAAAATCATTGTTTGTATTTTAAAGCTCAATAAATTTTGCATACAAATGACTTCATTAGACCTGAACTTTGGCCTTTCAAAGTTTCCAAAAAAACCTTTATTTTAATAAATTCAAAAAATTACTTTATTTAACATTCGCCATTTTGTTATAGTATTTTTTAAAAATAAAAATGTCACCCTTTTAAAAAAAAAAAAATTTGTCCTGTATTGCAACCGACAACACATCAACGTTAACCTAAAAAATAAAACCAAAAATACTAAATGAAATTGTCCTGTAGCACAACAGATAACCCATCATCAATAGCTACCATTTCCACTCAACGTTAAGTGGATATGAATTAAAAAAAAAAAAAAAATGTCAATGTAACATAAAAATCCGTAAGTGGTGACAATATATATTATCAGATATATGTATACATTTAAATACATACTTGGTCGATTCAACCAAACACGTACACACACCTATAGACATATATGTATGTATATATACAAATATGTAGCCAGTATTATATACATAATGCAAGCATTGATAGCCGTCGTCTCTTTCACGCACGCGATCTGTTGCAGTCGTGGCAACTCGTGTCCGGTGACAGCGTCCAGTGTCCAGTCTCTCCCTCCCGTTGAGTGTCCACAAGATTTATTTTCCCATGGAATATATGTGCGCGGGTTGTAGGCACCGTGAAAAGTCGTCGTCCTGCCTTTACTACTCTCTTATTTTTTTTTTACCATCTTGTTCTTGTTCTTCTACTTCTTCTTCTTATGCTTCTTCTTCTCCATCTATAATCACAAATATAAGAAAAAAAAAATATATATATATATATATATATATATATATAGATTTTTTTTACCATTGAATTTATGTCCCTGAGTCATCGATAGTCTACTTAAACATCCGATCTATTGTCAATAGCTGTATCGGTTATTTTTTTATTGATAACGATTATCGAGGGTAGATAACCTTCGTCTTTTGTTACTCGAAATGTTATTTTGTCGGGTTTTAAAAGGTAGAATTTTTTAATCTGTAAGCAATGGGGTCAAGTTACAAATATTTTTTTTTTTTTTTTTTTTTTTTTTTTTTTTAGAAAAATAAAATTTAGGTCACAAGTTATTTTACAAAATTAAATTAATAATTTTTTTTTCTGAATTTTGTAAATTTTCAGTCAGAAATTATAAAAAATAAATTTTCGATTATTTGAATTATTTTTATGAACGAAAGTTTATCTTAGATCAATATTTATAAATAAAACTTATGAAAATGTTTAATAAACATAAACAAAGAGCGTTAGGTATTAGATGGAGGGCACAGAGAGATAAGATCGGATAATAATACACGGGACAGTGCACCGACGGCTAAAGAAATTAGGAATACAAACAGAGACATTGGGGGCCACATCATCACAGATTGAGATAAAAGGGCCACAGTATGCTTTCCCCCTCCCCTGTCCTCTCTCTGTCTTCTCTATCTATCGCTTTCCCACCCCCTCCCCTTTATTACGCTGACGACTAATACGAACATTCGTGTTGAGAAGATAAAGTTTGTAAAGCATTTGGCTTTCACGCAAACATCATTTTAATCCAGTCTCACGGATTTTCGAGACAGAGATAAAAGAAGGAGAGTTACGGCCCGGAAATCGGTGGACGCGCGCCATACTATGACCTGGGATCTGGTATGAGTTGATATAAATAAAAGCTAAACAAACCTGACTGAGCGAGAGAAAGATAAAGAGGAAGAGGAATAAAACTAGAGAGCGGCAGAGTTCCACTGAGCCGAGTAATCAGAGAGACATTATTTTCCTTTGAGCTTTATGTTCGCGCGTTTTTAATGCTGGAAATGTCGACGGGCTAAATTTTTATTCCTTTCAAAAGAAAACCATTTTTTTTTTTTACTAGAAATATGAATTGTGACGTAAATTAAAATTGTTGAGTTTGCAGAAGCCTTTGGCGAGTGCTGCCAACGCGGACTTCAATCAACTCAGAGACAAAAAGTCATCAAAACTTTTTTTCACGAAATTTAAAGCCCTACAAAAAAGGTCTGATTAACTTTGTCTCTATTTTTAATATTTGACCCACAATTTTGAGATCAAAAATTGAAATTATAATTTTTCATTTTTTTTTTTTTTTTTTTTTTTATTTACTTTAAATTCCTGATCAAAATCCTTTTAGAACGAGTACCAACACGACGACATTTCTTCAAAAAATTAACAAAAAAAATTTTTTTGAAAATAATCAATTTCAAAAATGTAAATTTTATCACTTAAATTTTATGTCTCTCACCTTCACCATAAAATTTCCTCTCAAACGAGTACCAACAACCCTCCTCAGAAATAACTTGCCAACATTTTTCATCACGAATTTACTCAGCACACATTATTAATATCCTCTCTATTTCAACTTCTCTTCTTTCATTCTCATCTTCTTTTTATCTCTACTTCGCCTCTCTACTCTTTACTCTACTCGTCACTGGCCGGATGTCGTATAATGGCGTACGTTCACCGACAAAAGCTTTATTTTTCTTCTACTGCCATTTTCACTCTACTAAGCTACACTATATCCTCTTCTATACTCTTTTATTTATTTTATACCCCTTCTTTAGTCTACTAGTGTAAGTGCAGATTGTACAGTAAAGTCATGACAACGATTGCGTTGTATATACATATATATAAATATATATATATATTTTTTTTTTATTTGTGGCCATGGTGATAAAGGATCCTCGTCTTACAAAGCCACAAGATCCCTTTGTACGCCAAGTGTACAACGTAAATTTATATATATATGTATATTTATATATATACATATATATGTTTGTTTGATTGTATACATGAGACAAGTACGTGGAATAAAATACTTTCTACGAGAGTTAGTTCGAGAATTAATGGCGAGTTCACGCGCGCGTTGAGTGGTTTTCACACGCGAATCAACATTTTGTTGTTGTTTATTTTATTTATTTTGTTGTTGTTGATTAGACGAGTCAAGTGGATTATTTATATATATAAATATAATTATAATTATAGTTATAAATTTTAATAATATATAAAATTTGAAAAAGTTCTGTTTCTTGTTTTAATAAACGATATCTTTGAATTTTACCTCCTAAAACTGAGGGCTTTGGTTTTGGAACAAAAACCGTGAAAACTTTTTTGTAGGAAATTTTAAGAGCTACAGAAAAAGTCTTTTGTATTTTTTCGATATCTTGGATATTTTAGCCAAAATTTCAGTTTTTATAAATTTGAACTTTATAGATTTTTCATCATTATAGATCTTCACAGGCTCGTAGATCCTTAACTATCGATCAGATAAAAAAAATCATTAGGAGTTTTTTGTAGGAAATTTTCTAGGCTACAAAAAAGGTCTAAATACATTTTTCGATATTTGTAATATTTAACCCCCAATTTTTATTTTTCAAAATTTGGTTTCTAATTTTGGTCATTATAGATTTTTGACCATTATAGATCTCTATAGGCTTGCAGATCCTAAACTATCGATCGGACAAAAAAGATCATTAGAAACTTTTTGTAGGAAATTTTTCGGACTACAAAAAAGCATGAAATACTTTTTCCGATATTTTCAATATTTAACCCCCAATTTTCATTTTTCAAAATTTGGTCTCTAATTTTGATCATTATAGATTTTTACAGGCTCGTAGATCCTCAACTATCGATCAGATAAAAAAAATCTTTGGAAGTTTTTTGTAGGGAATTTTCCGAGCTACAAAAAAGGTCTGAATACATTTTTCGATATTTTTAATATTTAATCCCTAATTTTCACTTTTCAAAATTTGGTTTCTAATTTTGGTCATGATAGATTTTTGATCATTATAGATCTTTACAGGCTTGTAGATCCTAAACTATCGATCAGATAAAAAAAATCTTAAAAACTTTTTTGTAGGAAATTTTTTGGGCTACAAAAAAGGTTCCAATACATTTTTTGATATTTTTAATATTTAACCCCCAATTTTCATTTTTTTAAATTTGGACTCTAATTTTGATCATTATAGATCTTTACAGGCTCGTAGATCCTTATCTATCGTTCCGATAAAAAAAACTTTCAAAAGTTTTTCGTAGGAAATTTTCCGAGCTACAGAAAAGGTCTGAATAAATTTTTCGATATTTCTAATATTTAACCCTCGAAAGGAATAAAAAGTAAAATATAAAAATTTCGAGATCAGTAAATTTGTTGACCAAAGCCCATGTTTTTTTTATTCCCTATTTTTAAACGAAAATAAGTAGAATATGCAGTGAGATAAGAAGGGTGGCCTTACAAGTTCTCATTCATAATAAATGGCGTCCGTGCGACATAAAATTTCTCCAATTGCAAAATTGATGCGGCTTATGTTACGCTTCCTCAACATCCCTTGTGAAGACTGCATATATATATAACATTCAAACTAAACTCAACGACGTAACTCGTGTCTCGCGGGTACGCTACTCGTTTTACTGTAAAGCAACTCCTCATATTATATATTGTAGTACATAGGGAGACGTAATTCATTTTTTACCGGACGCGTATCAATTATTTATAAATTGCTGCTCCCTCGTGATCATAAGATCGCATTGGCAATACATTTTTTTTGTGAAAACGAAAAAAAGTTTTAAGAAAACCGGCTGTTACTCAATTTACTGCACGTGACAATTTTTGTAACAATGGTCAAAAAATTTCTGATTAAGAAATCAATTATTTTTACAAAATTCATCAGTTTTTCAGTTTCAAACCACGGTAACTTGGAAAATATCAAAAATACGGGAAAAGTTGACTGGACTTTTTTTGTAGGGGATTAAATTTCCTACAAAAAATGTTTGAAACTTTTTTTTTTTTGGTAAAAATTTCAGGCTCCAGAAGCTTTTGAAAAAAAAAATCAATTTTTTTGAAAAATTGATACTGAGATGAAAATATTTAGATTGTGGGCTAAATATTGGAAATAATGGAAAAGTCATAAGGACCTTTTTTGTAGCCAGTAAAATTTCCTACAAAAGTTATTTGAAATTTTTTTGTTTTTGATTAAAATTTCCCGCTCCAGAAGCTTTTGAAAAAAAAAATCAATTTTTTGAAAAATTGATACTGATGCAAATATTTCAATTCCGGGCTCAATATTGAAAATAATGGAAAAATTATAAGGACCTTTTTTGTAGCCAGTAAAATTTCCTACAAAAGTTGTTCGAAACTTTTTCGTTTTTGATTTAAATTTTAGGTTCCAGAAGCTTTTGAAAACAAAAATCAATTTTTTGAAAAATTGACACTGATGCAAATATTTCAATTCCGGGCTCAATATTGAAAATAATGGAAAAATTATAAGGACCTTTTTTGTAGCCAGTAAAATTTCCTACAAAAGTTGTTCGAAACTTTTTCGTTTTTGATTTAAATTTTAGGTTCCAGAAGCTTTTGAAAACAAAAATCAATTTTTTGAAAAATTGACACTGATGCAAATATTTCAATTCCGGGCTCAATATTGAAAATAATGGAAAAGTTGCAAGGACCTTTTTTGTAGCTTATAAAATTTCCTACAAAAAATCATCAGGACTTTTTTCTCTAAAATTGATACCAACAGCTCCAGATGTTCATATAGACGAAAAATCGTTAATTTAAGAATGAGAACTGAAAATATCGGACTAGTGAAGAGAAACTGGAGTATAATAAAAAAAAAAAATGGCTGACTAATTTAACGAGTAATGCTAATTAAAAGGCACGATGTCCTTAAAAAAAAAGTTAAATAAATAAGAGGAAAAAGTTGTGCTTTGACCGATTCGCAAACAAGAACGAGTGTGTGGGTTTCTGTGGAATCGAGCGCAGTAATAAATATAAGGGACATAACTACGACTAGGGTGGCCCTTAAATGTAAGGGCAGAAAGAGAAAAAATAAATATAGAGAGAATTAAGAGTGAGTTGTAACAGCGAATGGTCTAGTCTGGAATGAGGTGACGGGAAAATGCGAGTGCGTATGGTGTAGTGTCGGAGAATAGGAACGGGATCGTAATCGGGAGTCACTAGAATTGAAGGTGGTCTTGGTGAGGTCCCCGTATTGGGTCTGGTTGAGATGGTGACGGTGGTTCTGTACACCAACGAAAAGGGACGCGGCGTAACATAACAGAGAGATTTTGTTCTCTAGGGAGCAGTCAAAGCGCGTGGCCCTTGCCATGACGATCTGAGCATCAAACAACCGTCTGTATAGATCTATCGTCGCATGTCAGTAAAGACGAGAAGGAGGGATGGGGTTGCAGAAAGGTAGGGATGTAAGAAGAAAGGGTGGGAGGGTAGAAGGGAGGATTGGGGGTGGGGATGAGAACTGAAGCGATTCAACGTGTATACATTGGACGGCACTCGATCGTATCTATCTATCTATCTGCCTACTTACGATGCGCCACGACAAGCTAATGTATAATCATACACGTCGAGTTTATATCTAGATGGAATATACGAGGAGACACTTTGTATCAGCTCTCAATCGCTGTTATAATAAAAGGGGACGGTATAAAGACAGGGGCATGTGTGGGTTTGCTGGGATTACTTGTTATAATTGCTGATTGTATCTTAATGACACCGGCTAAGTTTGGAAATGGAAAATTTTTTAGCGGTTGGAGGTAAGTGATTATTAAATGAATGGTATAGATTAATTTGTTGGGGATTTTTAGAAATTTATTGGGAGAAAAATAAGCAGCTAGAAAAAAGCCATTTGTTTTCAGAAATGAAAAATTAGTGATTAATTTTCAGTGATGAAAAATTAGCATCTAATTTTTAGCGATGAAAATTCAGCAATAAAAACTCAGCAATTAATTGTCAGCGATGGAAAAATCAGCAATAATTTTCAGTGAGAAAAAGTTAGCATCTAATTTTTAGCGATGAAAATTCAGCAATGAAAACTCAGCAATTAATTGTCAGCGATGGAAAAATCAGCAATAATTTTCAGTGAGAAAAAGTTAGCATCTAATTTTTAGCGATGAAAATTCAGCAATTAATTTTCAGCAATAAAAACTCAGCAATAATTTTCAGCGATGAAAAATTCAGCAATAATTTTCAGTGAGGAAAAGTTAGCATCTAATTTTCAGCGATGAAAATTCAGCAATTAATTTTCAGCAATGAAAACTCAGCAATTAATTGTCAGCGATGAAAAAATCAGCAATAATTTTCAGTGATGAAAAGTTAGCAATTAATTTTCAGCAATGAAAACTCAGTAACTAATTTTCAGTGATAAAAAATCATCAATAATTTTTAGAAATAAAAAATTAGCGATTAATTTTCAGTGATGAAAAATTAGCAATTAATTTTTAGCAATAGAAGCTTAGCAAGTGTTTTCAGTGATGAAAACTCAGCAATTAAATTTGAGCGATAAAAAATTAGCAATAATTTTCAGAAATGAAAAATTAGCGACCAATTTTCAGTAATGAAGTCAGCAACTATTTTCAGCAATTAATTTTCAGCAATTAATTTTCAGCAATGAAAACTCAGTAACTAATTTTCAGTAATAGAAAAATCAGCAATAATTTTTAGAAATAAAAAATCAACGATTAATTTTCAGTGATGAAAAATTAGCAATTAATTTTTAGCAATAGAAAATTAGCAAGTGTTTTCAGCGATGAAAACTCAGCAATTAAATTTGAGCGATAAAAAAATTAGCAATAATTTTCAGAAATGAAAAATTAGCGACCAATTTTCAGTAATGAAGTCAGCAACTATTTTCAGCAATTAATTTTCAGCAATGAAAACTCAGTAACTAATTTTCAGTAATAGAAAAATCAGCAATAATTTTTAGAAATAAAAAATCAACGATTAATTTTCAGTGATGAAAAATTAGCAATTAATTTTTAGCAATAGAAACTTAGCAAGTGTTTTCAGCGATGAAAACTCAGCAATTAAATTTGAGCGATAAAAAATTAGCAATAATTTTCAGAAATGAAAAATTAGCAACTATTTTCAGCAATAAAAAATCAGCAACTAAAAACTAGCAACGTTATTTCAGCAATAGAAACTCGGCAATTAATTTTGGCAATGACAACAAATTTAGCAATAAAAAATCAACAGAAAATTGCTAACAATAATCGTCAGCAATAAAAAATCAGCAACAAATTGCTAACAATAAAAAATCAGCAGAAAATTACTAACAATAAAAATTAGGAATAAAAAAATCAGCAACCAATTGTTAACAAAAAAATTTAGCAATAAAAAATCAGCAGCAAATTGCTAACAATAAACATTAGCAATAAAAAATCAGCAACAAATGGCCAACAATAAAAAATTTGCAGCAAATTACTAACAATATGATATAGGAATAAAAAATCAGCAACAAATTTCTAACAGGAATAATTAGAAATTAAAATTCAGCAACAATTACCCAGTAATAAAAATATGAATATTACCCCATAAAATGAATAATCTCACAAAATTTAACACCTCACCCATAAATAAAACCCCAAATTAAATATTCTCAATCTAAAAACTCGCTGTTGCTCAAAGAGTAGATCCCGTACCGTACAATAATTCATAAATATATACATACATCTTCCACTCATATAAATTCTTAACTCCATTGTTATCCATTTATTCGTACGAATCTGACAATTGTAATCGTTTATAACCGTTACATTGATACTTTATGTTACTTATACTACAATATACTACGGCACTATTCTCATCCTTTACTTCTTGAATCCCATTGTTAATACACATGACATTATGATCCAGCGGCTTATGTTCAAACAACTACCATAAATATTCCATATATATATCCCATAACTTTTTTATCTCCCCACTTCTAACAGTTTCGATCCGAGTGTCCCGAGATTTCAATTTTAATTTTAATTTTAACCATCACTTTTTTTTCATATTTAATTTGGGAAGAAATAAAAAATTTTAAATTAATAAAAAAAAAATTAAAATTTCCATTCACGTGACTAATTAATCTCAAGGTGAAAGTTTTTACTCTCATCTTCGTCCTCATTTTATTTTATATCCGTTATATATTTATATATATATATATATATATGTTGGTAAGAGTGAATTGTAAATTGAGATAACAATAAAATAGTTAAATTATAAAAGCGATTTATTGACAGTAATTGGTCATATTTATATATATATTTATATATATGTGTATGTATGTATATATAAATATAATTTTGATATCAAGGTTGAGGAAAAAAAACTCGGATTAAAATGAGGAAGGGAAAAAATTTGAGTGTTTAATCAATTGGCGAATTAAAATATTTGTGATTAAACGGTTGGTTTGTTCACAATATGTGTTAAATGTAGTGTGATTATGATAATAATGATTGTGATAATAATTATGATTGTTTGTTGCGTGAGAGTGTGAGGTATGGAGGTTTGTTTGGTGATTGACAATGTGTAATTGAAAGTTGAGGCGAAATTTTAATTTTCAAGGCTGGGAATTGAGAACAATGTTGTGTAATTTTGTGACCGAAAATATGTAAGCTGAAATTATTTTTTTTTTGTCTGTAAGATATTTTTTGAGTTTTCGTGTGCTGGGAAATTTTTAAGAAATTTTCATAAAGAAAATTACTTGGGGATTTTATTTCCGAAAAATCACTAATTTTGTTGCTGGAAAATCGCGATACCTATTATTGGAAAATTTTCTTGTATTTGTATTGGTGGAAAATTGAGGTTGGATTTTATTGTTGAAAATTTTGTACTAAACTTGGATAATAGAAAATTTCTAATTTCATTGCTGGAAAATCATTGACGTTATTGCTGGAAAATTATTGTTATGTATGTGTTACGGGAAAATTTTTGCTCATTTCATTGATGAAAAGTGACTATTTTCATTGCTGGAAAATTATTTCTACGTCTTATGTCGGAAAATTGCATAGTTCATTGGTGGGAAAGTGATGCTGAATTGTATTTTCGAAAATTTTGTACTAAACTTTGATAATGGAAAATTTCTAATTTTATTGCTGGAAAATCATTGACGTTATTGCTGGAAAATTATTGTTATGTATGTGTTACGGGAAAATTTTTGCTATTTTTTATTACTGGAAAACTTTTGGTAAATCTTATTGCTGGAAAATTTTTGCCTGATTTTATTGCTGAAAAGTTACTATTTCCACTGCTGAAAAATTATTTCTACGGTTGAAGCCGGAAAATCGCATAGTTCATTGCTGGAAAATTGTTGCTGAATTTAATTGCTGGAAAATTACTAATTTCATTGCTGGTAAAATTGCTATATTTTATTACCGGAAGATTCTGTAGTTCATTTCAGAAAAACCGCTAAACTTAGTGCTGGAAAATTACTGTTACATTTCTGCTGTTTTATTGCTGGAAAATTATTTATATTGCAGGAAAACTGTAACTAATTATTATTTCCCGAAATGATCGCTAAACTTTAGTGCTTTGTATTTCCCTGCTGGAAAATTATTGCTGATTTTTCCTGCTGGAAAATTGTTGCTGAATTTTCCGAGCGGAAATTATTGCTGAAATTTACAACGGGGAAATTATTGCTGATTTTTCCTGCTGGGAAATTGTTGCTGAATTTCACAACTGGAAAATTGCGGCTGAATTTTCCGAGTTGAAATTATTGCTGAATTTTACAACTGGGAAATTATTGCTGATTTTTCCTGCTGGAAAATTGTTGCTGAATTTCCCTACTGGAAAATCATTGTTGATTTTTCCTACTGGAAAATTCTTGCTGAATTTTCCAGCTGGAAAATTATTTCAAAACTTTTCAGTGCTGAATTTTCCGCAACTCAGAACCTATTGCTGACACCGAGTATTTATTTCTAGTTTCCTATTAGTAAGCAATCATTGCTAATTTTTTTCATTTTCTCTATTAACCACAGAAATTTCATTCCTAAAATTAACCATTAAACCTTTAACCACCAAAAAATCAACATCTAATTAAAATTACACCGTAATTATGATGGAACAGTAAAAGCAAGTGGTAAAAAAAAATTGAAACCTTTAATAAATAAAAACCAGAACGTTTTTGATAGTACCGTTGATAGTCGCGCCTTTTTGGTCGATTTCCGCGAGTAAATACAACTTAAACTATAACGACCGGTTAAAGGCTCGATTGTAGTAATATAACTAAAGAATAAGAAGACGGGCAAGAAGAAGAAGAAGACGAAGAAGGAGGAACACAAGAGGAGGCAAAGATAAAAGAGAGAAGAGAAGAAAAGTTGGTTCGGATCATCTATCATGCAGCTGTTGCCTCCATTGTGTTGTTAGTCTTACGTTACGTCTCTTGTTGTGTATATATATATGTATGTATATATATATGTATATGGTATGGCGACGACTACCATGCGTGGACCGAGTGTGCAACATGTGTTTGTCCCCTTGTCCTCTCAATCTCGATCTCTCTCGGTTACTGCAAACTTAGGGAGTTTTCTCTCCTCGTCGCTCATTGCCGCCGTCACCGAGTCAGGCTCTGGCTCTGTTCACTGCTCGGTCCCTTTATCTCGCTTAGCTTCATCGCTGTTGATGCTTTTTTTCTCGCTCGTGGCGTTATTCTTCATGTCGAATGGATATACCAATGAAAGGACGTTTCATGTGTGCGTGTGTGTGTGTGTTGTGTGTACAGTACTCTGCACTGGATAGTACGGAAATACTTTTGGTTTTGCATTTCAAACGATTTTATGTTTTCGTTACTCTTTTTACTCCCTTTTTTATTTTAATTTATTGGTGATGACAGTTTTAGGGTTAAAAGGTCATTTTAATGTCAATAAATAATTGCACATTTATTTATTTAGTATTCTCTTTTTTAATATTTTTATTTTCATTGATGATTTTTAGGCCTAATAATTATTGCTGATTTTGAGGTCTAGTAATTATTGCTGAATTTTAATTGCTAATTTTTAGCCTTAGTTTTGGTGTTGATTTTTGGTCCTTTGAATTATTGCTGAAATACAGTTCAAATATTGATTGCTGAATTTTCATTGATGATTTCTAATCCTGAGCAGTATTGATGATTTTCACTTCAAATATTTATTACTGAATTTAAATGGCTAAATTTTAGTCGTGGAATTATTGCTGATTTTCAGTCTTAGAATTATCACTGAAAATGAGTCTTAGAATTATTGCCGATTTTTAGTATTAGATTTGTCACTGAATATGAATCTTAGAATTATTGCTAACTTTGTAGTCTTGGAGTTAATGATGACTTTGAGTCTTAGAATTATCGCTGGATGTGTCTTAGAATTTTTGCTGATTTTTCAGTTTTAAAATCATTGCTGACTTTTGGTTTTAGAATTGTTACTGATTTTTAAGCTTAGAATTGAAACTGGTTTTTAGTCTTAGAATTATTTCTGATTTTTCAGTCTTAGAATCGTTACTGATTTTTAGTCTTAGAATTGTTACTGATTCTAAGTCTCAGGGCTTTTGCTGATTTTTAAGTTTAGAATTGTGACTGATTTTTCAGTATTAGAATCATTGCTGACTTTTGGTCTTAGAATGGTTACCGATTTTCAGTCTTAGAATTAATGCTGATTCTTCAGTCTTAGAATTATTGCTGATTTTAAGTCTTAGAATTCTACCTAATTTTAAGTCTAAGAATGATTTCTGATTTTTAGTCTTAGAATTATTGCTAATTTTTTGTCTTAAGATTATTATTGATTTTTAGTCTTAGAATTCATGCAGATTTTCAGTCTTTGGATTGTTACTGATTTTTCAGTATTAGAATCATTGCTGACTTTTGGTCTTAGAATTGTTACCGATTTTCAGTCTTAGAATTATTGCTGATTCTTCAGTCTTAGAATCATTGCTGATTTTTATTCTTAGAATTATTGCTGATTTTAAGTCTAAGAATGATTTCTGATTTTTAGTCTTAGAATTATTTCTGATTCTTCAGTCTTAGAATCATTGCTGATTTTTATTCTTAGAATTATTGCTGATTTTAAGTCTTAGAATTCTACCTAATTTTAAGTCTTAGAATTCTACCTAATTTTAAGTCTAAGTATGATTTCTGATTTTTAGTCTTAGAATTATTGCTGATTGTTCAGTCTTATAATCATTGCTCATTTTAAGTCTTAGAATTATCGCTAATTTTTTGTCTTAAGATTATTACTGATTTTTAGTCTTAGAATTCATGCAGATTTTCAGTCTTTGGATTGTTGCTGATTTTTCACCTTAGAATTATTGCTGATTTTAAGTCTTAGAATTCTACCTAATTTTAAGTCTTAGAATGATTACTGATTTTACGTCTTAGAATTGTAACTGACTTTTAGTCTCATTATTCTTGCTGATTTTCAGTCTTAGGATTATTGCTGAATTACCACCGCAAATTTTCTTGCTGATTCTGAATTCCAAAAAAATTCATTGCTGCGTCTCCATTGCAATTTTTAGCTTAATTTTAATTTCCATTTCTAATTTTTTCCACCTGATTTCTCATCTCTAAAAATTTATCGCTAAATTTTCCTCTAATTTTTCATTGCTGATTTAAAATTCCCTCTCTCATCCTCGATCCCTCACCGAATCTTTTAACAAATTGCTGATAATTGATCACAGAAATTGAAGCCTCCGAATTCGCCCTCCCCCTTCTTTCTCGAAAAAAAAAATAACATATATATTAAATTTATATTACAAGACAAGTATTACATCCCCGACATATCAGACACCGAGACACCGTGGTAGCAAGTACACACCGAGCATACGGAAGGAGATACGCACGCTATCTTAGCAATAAATTGTCCGATCGTGTCGTGTTCATTTTTATTTCATTTCATTTTTATTTTATTTGTTTCGCGTACTTATTTTATATATATTAAGTATTATTATTATTATTTTTATCTTGTGTCGTTTTCCATCGGTAGACGTCGGCTTCCTATGCCATTTGCAGTAACAACTTTTTGCCATCTTCGATTCCCGACGACCGGGACCTGGACGTTGGGATCCACAATACCAAGAGAAGAGAATAAGAATCAACGGCGATTACTCTGAGATCTAACAACGGCCGTTTATTGAACATGTATACTTGGGTTTATGTTGTTAAAAGTATATTATATATTGGTAGTAACCAGCGAGTACCGAACAACAACGAGTAGCGAGTAGTAAGTAGTAAGTAATAAGAAGTGCGTTATATCCTCGTATCGTCCTGCTTTCACACAATATCCAATGTAGGAACGAGAAAGTTCTCCGGTTCGTCCGCCTTTATACATACCAATCGAATAGAAAGCCAGATAAACATTGCAGTCAATCCAAATCATCAGATTATTCATAGATTTTATTGTTATTACAACTTTATTCAAATTTAAATGATTTTTTTTATTTAGAAATGGATTTTTTGTGGTGATTTTTGAGGTAGAAATTATTTGCTAAAATTTTATTGAGGAAAATTTTTCAGTTTGGAAAATTGAAGCTGATTTTCTATTGCTGAAAAGTTTCTGATTTTCATTGCTGAAAATTGTTGCTGATTTTCCTTTTTGGAAAACTGTTACTGATTTTTCTATTGGTGAAAAATTATTACTGACTTTTCATTGCTGGAAAACTGTTTCTGATTTTCATTGCTAATTTTTCATTACTAAAAACTGTCATTGGTGTTTTATTGCTGACAAATAATCGCTGATTTTCCCTTTCGGAAAAATTGTTGCTGATTTTCTATTGCTGATAACTTTCTGATTTTCATTGCTGAAAATTTTTGCCGATTTTCTTTTTCTGGAAAATAGTTACAGATTTTTTTATGGCTGAAACTCTATTACAGACTTTTTATCGCTGAAAATCTATTACTGATTTTTCATTTCTGAAAATCTATTACTGATTTTTCATTGCTGAAAATCTATTACTGATTTTTCATTGCTGAAAAACTGTTTCTGATTTTCATTGCTAATTTTTCTTTTCGGAAAAATTATTGCTAATTTTCTATTACTGATAGACTAATATTGATTTTTCATGACCGGAAAACTGTTTCTGATTTTCATTGCTGATTTTTCCGTTCGGAAAAATTATTACTGATTTTCTATTACTGATAAACTAATATTGATTTTTTATGGCCGGAAAACTGTTTCTGATTTTCATTGCTGAAATGTTTGCTGTTTTTTCTATTGCTGAAAAACTATTACTGAAGTTTTATTGCCTAAAAATAATTGCCGATTTTCCATCGCTGGAAAATTGTTGCTGATTTTTTATTAATAATAAACTAATGCTGATTTTCCATTGCTGGAAAATTACTTATTTTTCCTATGCTGGAAAACTATCACTAATTTGTCATTGCTGCAAAATAATTGCTGAATTTCCATTACTGGAAAATTATTGCTTGTTTTTTCACTGATGAACAATTTCTGCTGTTTTTTTACAAAAAATTGATTTTTTATTTCGGAAAATTATTGACCAAGTTTCCTTTCTAGAAAATTACTTAAAATTTTTTATTACTGGAAAATTAGTAATAAATTTTCATTGCTAAAATATTGTTGCGAATTTTCCAGCTACGAAAAATTATCGCTCATTTTCCAGCAATAGAAAAATACATACCATAAATTTTCTATTGCTCACAAATAATTGCTAAATTTTCATTACTTCAAAATAATTGCTAATTTTCCTTGTAAATTTTTCCATACCCCCACCCTGAAATTTCCCCTACTAAAAGATCAGCCGACCTCAAAAAATAAACTTATTCTCACCGCAGGAGTTGACACACGTGGCCACTTGTTTGTACCGATTCATCCTCATCGGTTTCATTCCCCGAAATTTAATCTCATGTAAGCGATAAAGAAGCTCTTTGCCGTCGATCCGATAAAGACACCCGACTGCACGTGCTCGAGCTCAAACTCACTCCTCGGACCTCGGTCATTACTAAAACAGTAACCAGTACCGATAAATGGCCGCAATAATTCCGCCCGTCGATTGTAGAGTTGAAAAAAAAGTTAAATAAAAACCCCATAGCCCATGGACTTTTTATTTTTTATATCCTTACATTTTCCCTCGCCCTTCTACCTCTCCCCCCCCCCCCCTTCTTGCTCGTTCACTTCCTTCCTTTATAGTTTTTTTGGACAGCCTATACTCGACGGGCCGATAAATAGTCGAGGGTGATCCACCACCAGCTCTACATTTATTTCCCATCCCATCCCTTCAATTCCCTTTTTTATCATTCCTCTATACACTCACACACTCTGCCATAGATACTCGCGAATTATAGACGTTTTAAAAATATTGTTCCTTTATTTATTCACGAACGATGTGTACATCCCGGCGTACTGAGCTATCGTTTTCCAATAGTCTGCATTTTTTTACCTCCTCTATTATTTAGCTCATATATTATTTTTATTTTTTTAAATTTATTGCATTCATGTATCTCTCAAAAATTAATTCTATTTTTTTATCACCCACTATTTATATAAATTGTTATTTAGTAGGGCTGTACATCTAAACCGGCTTAACCGGTTAAAAAAGTTAACCAGGTTAATTAGCTGGTTAGCTGGTCAGCTTAGCTAATTTAACTGGTTAACTTCATTAGCTTGGCTAAGCAGCCAAAGGCTTAACCGGTTAACTTAAATTAGCTAGGCTAATTAGCTGAGGGTTTAACCGGTTAAATGGTTAATTTTTTTTTTTCATCAATTCGCTACTTTATCTTAGAAAATGTATAGGAAATATCATATTTCTTTAATTTTAGACCGAAAAAGCTATATCAAAAAAGTTATACTATTAGTTAAAAAAAAATTCTCTACAATTTTTCGAATTATTTAATTAAAAATAAATCGCGTTACTAATGCCAAATGGGCGTATCTCAAAATATACGCCCTTTTGGCTCTGTAGAACCAAAAAGGCCGTATTAAAAAATTTTTTTTTTCGGATAAACTTGGGAATGTTACAACAAAATTTATCCAGAAAAAAACGAAAGTAAAATTTTTTTTGACATACGTTTTTGTGGCTTTAGTAACGCGATATATTTTTAATTGAATAATTCGAAAAATTGGAGTGATTTTTTTTGAACTAATAGTATAAATTTTTTGTTATAGCTTTTTCGGTCTAAAATTAAAGAAATATGATATTTCTAATACATTTTCTAAGATAAAGTAGCGAATAGATGAAAAAAAAAAATTAACCATTTAACCGGTTAAACCCTCAGCTAATTAGCCTAGCTAATTTAAGTTAACCGGTTAAGCCTTTGGCTGCTTAGCCAAGCTAATGAAGTTAACCGGTTAAATTAGCTAAGCTGACTAGCTAACCAGCTAATTAACCTGGTTAACTTTTTTAACTGGTTAAGCCGGTTTAGATGTACAGCCCTATTATTTAGTAAAACGTGAAGAATTTCACTCCCACAAGTTTTTCAAATTTCAAAGCCGAGTTATGAACAAACTATCGGAGATATGGGAAAATTTATGAGATATTAAGTTGTAGGGAATTCAATTTTCTATGAAAAAGTTCCTGAGTAACGAACCCATAAGTGTGATAGTTTAGCCAGAATTTTGATTTGAAAATGATCTGTATAAAAATTTTGATAATGGGCGCCATATCTAGGATTATAGACTTGGAGTCGAAATTGTGGTGAAAGTATGAAAGATATCAAAAAAATTTATAGGGACAATTTCATAGGAAATTAAATTCTCTACAAAAAAGGTCTTAAGTAACGAATCCATAAGTGTGATAGTTTAGCCAGAATTTTGATTTGAAAATGATCTATATAAAAATTTTGATAATGGGCGCCATTTCTGGATTTTTGACTTGGAATCTGAATTCCGGCGAAAGTATGAAAGATATCAAAAAAATGTATAGGGACAATTTCATAGGAAATTAAATTTTGTACAAAAAAGGTCCTGAGTAACGAATCCATAAGTGTGATAGTTTAGCCAAAATTTTGATTTGAAAATGATCTATATAAAAATTTTGATAATGGGCGCCATATCTAGGATTTTTGACTTGGAGTCTGAATTCCGGCGAAAGTATGAAAGATATCAACAAAATGTATGAGAACAATTTCATAGGAAATTAAATTTTCTACAAAAAAGGTCCTGAGTAACGAACCCATAAGTGTGATACTTTAGCCAGAAATTCAATTTGAATAGAAATTCAGCTGCTAAGAGCGTCGATCATGAGATCGAGGGCCGATATTGAGATTAGTCGAACCTGGATGACATTTGACGACCTGCGACACAAAGTACAAGTACTAGGTAATGATCTATAAGCTCAGGGACCATAGTATCGAAGCGAAAGAGTAAAAATGATCAGAAATCGGCTTGAGACAGAGCCAGAAAATGGCAAAGAGAAGAATCGCGAATGGGAATGAGAGGAAGCTCAACGAGCGGCGCTTTCAATTATTCTCCGAACAATTCTGCCGCTTGTTTCCTTCAGCGATTACATCTCCAAGTATTTATTCGTCGGGTTCTTACGCCCTTTATCGATCTCTTCTTCTTATTTCAGTTGTTTCCTTATTTTTTTATTCCTTCCATATCCAACTCTATTTTATTTAATCCTTTTTTTTTATAAACAGATTTCTTACTCGTGTCTGTCGTAAGACCATTAACTTTTTCTACTTGTCTTGTATTGCCATACCGAGTCTACTCTTTCTTATTAACGGATCCTACTTCTCTACCTCTTATTCAATCTCCGAGCAATATGTTTACTTTTATTTTTTTTCCTACATCTGATCGCTGATCAAGATCGGAATTATCCTTAATTAATGCAACTCTTTGTTCCCAACCCATTTAAAACTCATTTATTTTACTTATTCTATCGGTTATTATTCCCTACATTTTTTTTATTCATTTTCTCAAAAACGAAAATTAGGCGAAATTCATTTTTCTCGAAAACTATCACAGGTATCATCAAATTTTTTTTTTGGAAATTCTCCTCTCCAAAAACCCTCTGGAACGAGTACCAACACGAGCACTTTTCCTCTGGTAAATTTTCCAAAATTTTCCAAAAGAAAATTTCCCTTCTTCTGACCCCGCAATCTTTGATCTCAATTTCCGACGAAACTATCAGAGATACGAAAAAAATTATTGATACCATTTTTGAAGAAAATTTAATTTCCTACAAAAAAGGTCCTTATAAATTTAGCCCTAAATCCAATAGTTGGCGCGCTGGGGCCATTTGAACGATAATATTTAGTTTTAATTGAATTTACGATCTAGTGCCGTATCCTTGAACTGAAACAAATGACGACTCTAGCGTATGGTCCACACGTGTTTGAATTATTGTCTGAAACATAACGCCCAGACGGAAATAACAAAGTCAACCGCTTTGTCTCGTCACTATTTTTTGCTGTCATAACTTTTTTCTATTCTGAGAATTCGTCCGCCGAAAGTTAAAATGAATAATTTTTAATAAATAAAGTGATACAGTTTGTTTTAAAAGATATCATCAGTATTACAAAGACAAAGAGGTGTGTAATTTGGTATATAACTTTAACGAGCAATCGTCAAATTAAATTTAAACGACATGAGAACGTTAAATCGTTAAAGCGGCGCCCGTTTATGCGGATGCGCACCGTTAATTTAACTGCAAATTACGTCCAAGTACCTCTGGTCTCTGCTCTTCTCTAGTCTCTCCTCTGGTCTCTGATTCTGGTTCTGATTCTCCGCTACTGACAACCTATCGCTGCTTTTACCCTTTTTCGCTCCAGCTGTCGTCGACTTCTAACGCCTACGGTCCTCTTTCTTTTTAATTATCAACAAATCGCTTAACAAACAAATTGTTTCCTCTCGTGCTTCGCTGAGTATAATCCTACCAGATGTACTGTCTCATTTTTTTTAACCAATCGCCATTTTTGTGAAGCAAACGAGTGAATAGGAACCGGTAAAAACTTTATCAAACTTTGAATGATTTTTCTGGCTAAAGTTACAGAGTTAGAGCAAAAAGTCTTAGGACTAATTTTGTAGGAAATTTTATCGCCTACAAAAAAGGTCATCTGTAATTTTCATGTAGGTTCGATGGTTTCGCCAGAATTGTCATTTGAAATCAATCCTTACTCTTCTTACTAACGATCGGTTGAGACGGGCCAATGAACCAGCTTGCCTGGCTAAACTATTAGAGTTACGACAAAAATGGACTGAAATAATTTTGTAGAAGACAAAATTTCCTACAAAAAACTCTTAAGTAACTTTTCCATAAACTCAATATTTCATGATAAAATAAACTAAAAATAAAAATCAATACTCGCGAAACAGCAGCACGAGGTTTCTTAGCTTCCCACATGATTACCACAGATTCCACACATCTGAATCCCCTATTAGATCTCACCCCTACCCCCCCCCCCCATGTCAAGACCTAGTCGTAGACCAAAAATCTGTCACATTCTCGCTAATTCTTCTAAGTCATCAGCCATGAAATGACAATTCGTACCCCTACAATCTAATCCGGCAAAACCTCTATCAATGTTTTAACACTCAGACTAAGCGAAATCGCCTGGGGCTTTTGGGATTACAACCTCAATGACAATCGTGACAAAAGTTTTCTTTCTGACAATGGCCATTGAAAAATTCATCATCCCGCAGGGGGCTGGGGCGAACGACCAACACTGAATTTGATACAAGGACCAAGAGAAGGACCTAGACCAGCCAAAGGCTATTCCAGTAATAAGTAATGAACATAAAAGTACCGGTTCCGAGTACCAAGTTCCAGACACAGAGGGAGTGATAGCAGCAGTTTAATACTAGTGTAAAATCGTTCTTCCTTCATCTGCTAGTAGATCTTGAGCATTTGCGATAATACTTTGCGCCGTAATATCATGCCGCTAAGCCTGTCTTTTATGACAGCTACTGGTACTTTAAGGATATTGGTAATCTTAAGAGTAATATTGCCAGTGATCCGACGGGTGCGCCACATACGCCAAGTAATTTCGAAGGCCAGGGATTCAATAGGCTCCTGCTGTACTTAGACGAAGAGGGAGGAAATCAAGGGCGAGATGGGGAAGGGGAGTAAGGGTAAGACTGATGGGTTGAAGGGGTGAGACACTGAGGTAGCTCAGGGCTTAGTCGGATTGGTAGGGATGAACGACGCCATCTACTGCTACCTGAGCCCACTAATACCAGAACCTTATCGTGGCTCCGGGCGACGTATTGACGCGGCTGAAAAACCCGGCTAAAGAGATGGCTTCGATTTATTCTCACTATTGTTTGATAGATTCATTTATTTTATTTTAAGCTGCGGCATAATTAATTTCATCCGGAATTGGCGCCCAGTTTTCGGACCGAAGGAATTTGGAAGTAAATTGCGGATAAAATATTCGATTTATGGAAAAATCATTGAAACGTTTTTTGTAGGAAATTAAATTCTCTACAAAAATGGTTCTGTGAGTTTTTATCGTATCTTTGATGGTTAAGCCAAAATCTTGCAATGAAACTTTGGTGATTTTCTTTGTTCAAGAAAACATCCAAAGTTTGATATACATTTTTATAATCAAAATTCTGGCTAAAATATTCGATTTACGGAAAAGTTACTGAGACGTTTTTGGTAGGAAATTTAATTTCCTACAAAAAAGGTCCTGTAAATTTTCATCATATCTCCACTAGTTAGGCCACAATCTTGCAATGAAACTTTGGTGATTTTCTTTGTTCAAGAAAACATCAAAATTTTCAAATAAATTTTTATAATCCAAATTCTGGGTAAAATATTCATTTTACGGAAAAATGACTAAGACGTTTTTTGTAGGAAATTTTATCCCCTACAAAAAAGGTCCTGTGAATTTTTATCATATCTCCACTAGTTAGGCCAGAATCCTCCAATAATCCTTAGGTGATTAACTTTTTTTCCAGAAGTAAAAATATATAAATTTTTCAACTTCCGTCGACAGATTGACCAATGGCATCTTTGTATTTGTTATTGCGAAGTGTAATAAGCAGGATAATTGGCTTTAGGTATATTCGTGCTACGATTGACGGCTTAAGCGGATAAGAGTACTTTTGCTCTTTATTTATTTTCCCCTCTCTTACCCCTCCTCCTACTTCTCTATCTCTCTCTCACTCTTTCTTTCAGTAACTTTTTTTTAGCGGATTATGCCTCGGGCAATTATACTTGTTATTGGACAATGCAGAGTACGATGATATGTGACGTTGGCAATACAAATCCCGTATGTGTGCTTGTGTGCGTATGTTGAATGTTGTTTGTCAGTTGTCAGAAAGAGATGACAATATCCAACATAAAATTGCTTAATCCTGTCTTAGGAATTCCAGAATCTAGTTTATTTTGCAATTAGAAATTATAGTTTTATTTAACAGGTATTGCAATATTTTTTACATTATTATTATTATTTAATTATATTTCTTTGTCAGCAGAAACAAGTTTCATTTTTTTTTTTTTTTTTTTTTTTTTTTTTTTTTTTTTTTTCTAAAAATCTCTTTTTTTTATTTTTAAAATTTTTTTCTAATACTCTATTCATTACCTAGAGTAATATCAACCTACAACGAATTTAAACCATAAATTTTTGATAATTTTCAGCAAAATTTTGATTAATTACAGAAAATTACAAAGTTTCGAAAAATGCGCGAGACACTACTGCTGTAACTCGGCTCAAAATCATCAGAATTGCATAAAAAAATTTTTCTCAAAGCTGGGAGTCCCTAGTTTCCAACCCCATGGTCAATACGGAGAAAAAAAATTTTTTGCGACCTCAGGGCGGGAATAAAAAATTTTTAAAAAATCCTAAAATAATTTTTTAAATTTTTGACAAAAAATTTGAAAATTAATTTTTTGTCCCCTAGTGCTAGTGGGCATTTAGAGAACTCTCTGAGAAGTCAAAAAAAAATTTAATGTCTACACTCCCCCCCCCCTTGACCCGGAGGAAATCGCAGTGAAAAAAAAAAAAATTCGTGGAAATTTTGAATCAGTGTCCATTTTAGCGTAGTATTGAGTAAAATAAATTTGAAAATAACTGGTTACATTAGTAATTCACCCTCAATAAATAATAATACTGCTAAAATGACATTACTACATTATAATTCCCGGGTTGTAAGTTTAAAATACGTTAGGGCTCTAGTCGATTCCAAATAGGGTGAATATTTTCCCCTCCCCTTCCTTCTTTCACCCCCTTCTTCCATTTTCTTCACCCACTCCCCTCTATTCCTTTTTTTCTCGAGATTAGCACCTCATATAAAAGTAGCTGCTCGCAATTTTTTTTTTTTTTTTTTTTTTTTTTTTTTTATTTTCGTGTCTAGAAAAAGCAGAAAGAGGCATATGAAGATAAAATAAATAAAAGTAAAGAGGTGAAAGAAATAAAAAAATAATAATATACCCCCTTTTATTTAATACTCTTTTTATTTTATTCTCTTGTTGGGAGTTTTCTCCAAGAAAATTAGTTTTCACGACAAAATTTTTATGAAAGCATTGAAAGGAAACTCTACAAGGCTTTTATTGCCAGGCTATTTTTATTTTATATATTATATTATATATATACTTATATATAAGAAAATTCAATAGCTTGCCGTGTTAATCGCGCTAGGTCCTTACAAAAGATGTGTCTGCTTTTATTTTATTTATCATTTGTGCAAATATGCCCACTAATTAGTAACAATAATTATGGAAAAAAAATATAATAAATAATGAGACATTTAAGTTCCTTGAATTAAGACGAGAAATGGACGGTTTTATGTAGGTATTTGTGTATAGGGGTATTATGGTATTATGAGTATGTAAATGCTGGAATTGGAGATAATTAAAATTGCGCGAGTAGGGGGAGGGAATTTTTAATTTTAAAGAGAGTTTTTTTAATTAGGATTTGGGGAGAAAGGAGTGGAGATGGGGAAAAGTGGTAAGGAGCTTTTTTGTAGGGAATTTAATTTCCTGTAGAAGTGTAAGAAGTCATTTTTGTTGTAAGTGTGATAATTTAGCGGGAATTTTGATTTTTGAAAGGAGGCAGTGGAAATGGGAGTGAATTTCGGAGGTAAAGGTTTGGAGTCTAATTGTGGGGAAATTTATGGAGTAGGGAAAAAGTGGTCAGGAACTTTTTTGTAGGGAATTTCATTTTCTTTCGAAGTGTAAGAGGTCATTTTTGTTGTAAGTGTGATAATTTAGCGGGAATTTTGATTTTTGAAAGGAGGCAGTGGAAAATGGAAGTAAATTTCGGAGCTAGAGGTTTGGAGTCGAATCGTAAGGAAATTTATGGAGTAGGGAAAAAGTGGTTAGGAACTTTTTTGTAGGGAATTTTATTCTCTTTCGAAGTGTAAGAGGTCATTTTTGTGATAAGTGTGATAATCCAACGGGAATTTTGATTTTTGACAGGGGGCAGTGGAAAATGGGAGTAAATTTCGGAGCTAGAGGTTTGGAGTCGAATTGTGGGGAAATTTATGGAGTAGGGAAAAAGTGGTCAGGAAATTTTTTGTAGGAAATTTCATTTTCTTCCGAAGTGTAAGAAGCCATTTTTGTGATAAGTGTGATAATTCAGCGGGAATTTTGATTTTTGGAGTGACAGTGGAAATTGGGAGTTATGATTGAAAGGGTTAGTTCTGAATTCAAATTATGGAGAAATTTACGACTTTATCAAAAAATTTGTAAGAACATTTTTTGTTCCAAATCAAATTTTCTACAAAATTGTTCTTACAAACTTTTTTCTATCTCCATTATTTTACCCATGAATTCAACTTAACTTAAAATTTCCAAATTTTAGCTCAAATTTGTACTTTAGTCTTCTCATATTCAATATTTATGTCCATATATATAAATATGTGAAAAAAGCAAGTCACCATATTCATAACTCACCTCGACTATAATCCATTTAAAAATGTCATCTATTATAAATAATCTCGTCATTCTTTAGATGAATTTAAATATTTTGTTAGTGAAAATGTCTTGAAATTTATCGATCATTTTTAATTTAATTTTTTTATTTCTAAACATGTCGACATGGAAATCAGTAACGTGAGTCGTATGTCAAAGGTCATATATATGTATATATATTAGGGTCGTAGCAGAGTAAAAAGAGTAAGTGGGGTCGGAATGACGAAACGAGATAGTGTAGAATCTGAATTAGAGCGACGCAATCAAAGGGAATAATTCAACAGGCGACCCACATTGTTCCGAAAGCTTTATGCATGCTACTGCTCACTACATGACATACCTGGACAACTCCCATGAGATAAAATTCAAGCTGCAATGCGTAAGACATCGCATTACCTTCAAAAAATGCAAAAAAAACCCGCCTGGAAGCGCCACCTCGAATTTTTGATCTTCCGTAGCTGCCTCGTTTATTGACGCTAATTTTTTTGATAATTTTATTTAAATACTACCCAAGTGAACCTTTGAAACCCGCCCTCAGTATTTCATTTTGGGAAAAAACCTACTGAGTTATTAACGGAATTTAATTTCTTTTAAAAGTGGGGTTAGCTTTGATTTCTTAAGGACTCAGGAAAATTATTTATTTTTTACTAACTATGAGAAATATTTACATGGTTAATTTTTTCTACATTCCACAAAGTCTACGGAAAATTTTGAGACCTTACTGGAGTCTCTAGGTCTATAAACTTCCGAGTTATTAATTTTTTAGCTTCGATATTCACGAAATAGTGAAAATTGGAATCGAATTTTCAAAGGGTCAGTTTTGAATTCAAATTCTGGGGAAATTTATGAGTTTAGGAAAAATTTAGCCAAGACCTTTTTTGTAGGAAATTTTATCTTCTATCGAATTGTAAGAAGTCATTTTTGTGATAAGTGTGATAGTTTAGCCGGAATTTGAATTTTTTGAACAGAGATCATAAATATTGAAAATTGAAATCGAATTTTTAAAGGTTCAGTTTTGAATTCAAATTCTGGGGAAATTTATGAGTTTAAGGAAAATTTTAAAAAGATCTTTTTTGTAAGAAATTTTATCCTCTATCGAATTGTAAGAGGTCATTTTTGTGATTAGTGTGATCCTTTAGCCGGAATTTGAATTTTTTTAACAGAGATCATAAATATTGAAATTTGAATCGAATTTCAAAGGGTTCAGTTTTGAATTCAAATTCTGGGGAAATTTATGAGTTTAGGAAAAATTTAGTGAAAATCTTTTTGGTAGGAAATTTTATCCTCTATCGAATTGTAAGAGGTCATTTTTGTGATAAGTGTGATAGTTTAGCCGGAATTTGAATTTTTTTAACAGAGATCATAAATATTGAAAATTGAGATCGAATTTTTAAAGGTTCAGTTTTGAATTCAAATTCTGGGGAAATTTATGAGTTTAGGAAAAATTTATAAGAGACCTTTTTTGTAGGAAATTTTATCCTCTATCGAATTGTAAGGAGCCATTTTTGTGATAAGTGTGATCCTTTAGCCGGAATTTGAATTTTTTGAACAGAGATCATAAATATTGAATATTGAAATCGAATTTTGAAAGGTTCAGTTTTGAATTCAAATTCTGGGGAAATTTACAAACTTATCAAAAAATGTAAAGAACCATTTTTTGTTCCAAATTTAATTACCTACAAAATTGTTCCTTCAAACTTTTTTCTATCTCCAAAAACTTCCAAGTTATAAATTTTTTAAGTTCCAAAAAAATCTCAAAAAATTTAATCTCGAAATTTTGCTATTTTTCGGTCACTTAAATTATTTTTTTCTCCAAAACTATGGAAGATATTAACAAAATTTTTTTTTCCTGCATTCTGCAAAGTCTACGGAAAATTTTGAGCCCTTACTTGAGTCTCTATCCCCATAAACTTTCAAGTTAAAAATTTTTCAAGTCCAATTTCCTCGTAATTTTTTGTTAAAAAAAAAGAGAAACCAGGAAAATATCAAAGTACTCAATACGTAATAAAAATAATTGAGTAAATGAACTCTATCAAGTGAGATTATGAGACAATTAATCATCGGTGATCAAGGATCGTGGCATAAATAGGGAGCGTTGGGAACAAAACACTCTTTTGGACCCGAGGCTTTTATGGAAGTAAATAAATAATTTTCTGGGGCTGGGGGACGCCGGCTTCGTAGAAGGGGTGGGGACTCTAGTTCAGTCAAAAGAACCAGGGAGGGGACTGAAGGGTGACAAGTAGCAGGTTATTGTGTATTTATTGTAGCCGAGAGCCGGGATGACGGCTAGTGAATGCAAAATGAACTTGCGCAAGAAAGATTTTGGTGTGGGCGCTTAGCATGCTAATGAAAGGAATCAGCCAAGAGTTTGGGTACAAGACTTACGTTACCTCAGATCCACAAGATGGTTAAATTACGGTGAGGAGAGAGAGGGAAAATAATGAACGAATGGCGAATCAATCATCCCTCGACTCATTAGCTACAGTGTGCACGCTCGTTCATCTCTTTCAACTCAACCGCTAATTCTCTTTCACTCATGAGCTTTTCCGTCTTTCTTGACACTCATGCCGGTTTATTTAACCAATAATTGAAACTCTGTTATCGATACAAACTTTTTTTTCCACAAAAACATTTTCTTGTTTTTTTTCTGAGTCATTTTCTCAGTTCGGGAAAATGGAAGGAAATTTTTTAGTCCTTGGGATTCGGAAAAGTATAGGAAATTCGATGCTCTTTCAAATGAGTACCCACAAGCCATATATATTTTTAATATTTCAAACAATGTATATATTGTCATATATTTAAAAATATGACCTATCAATTATTGCACATAAATATAGCATGTGGGTACTCATTTTAAAAGCCACGAAATTCTTTACTTTACTGTGTATTCAAAAATATACTCATATACATATAAATATATTTATATATGTCTATATACATATATATAAATATATATTTTTTGGATTCAGAAAAGTATAGAAAATTTGATGCTCTTTAAAATGAGTACCCACAAGCCATATATATTTTTAATATTTCAAACAATGTATATATAGTCATATATTTAAAAATATGACCTATCAATTATCGCACATAAATATAGCATGTGGGTACTCATTTTAAAAGCCACGAAAATCTTTACTTTACTGTGAATTCAAAAATATACTCATATACATATAAATATATTTATATATGACTATATAGATATATATAAATATATATTCTTTTGATTCAGAAAAGTATAGGAAATTTGATGCTCTTTCAAATGAGTACCCACAAGCCATATATATTTTTAATATTTCAAACAATGTATATATATTCATATATTTAAAAATATGACCTATCAATTATTGCACATAAATATAGCATGTGGGTATTCATTTTAACGGCCACGAAATTCTTTACTGTGTATTCAAAAATATAATCATATACATATAAATATATTTATATATGACTATATACATATATATAAATATATATAAATATATATTGTTTTGATTCAGAAAAGTATAGGAAATTTGATGCTCATTCAAATGAGTACCCACAAGCCATATATATTTTTAATATTTCAAACAATGTATATATGTTCATATATTTAAAAATATGACCTACCAATTATTGCACATAAATATAGCATGTGGGTATTCATTTTAAAAGCCACGAAAATCTTTACTTTACTGTGTATTCAAAAATATACTCATATACATATAAATATATTTATATATGACTATATACATATATATAAATATATATTCTTTTGATTCAGAAAAGTATAGAAAATTTGATGCTCTTTCAAATGAATACCCACAAGCCATATTTATTTTAAATATTTCAAACAATATATATATATATATTGATATATAACCTGTTTGAAAAATTAAAAATAAATATATCATGTGGGTACTCATTTAAAAGAGCATAACATTCTTTATTTTACTATGCATTCAAATATATATAATATACATAATATATGAAATATATGCATACTAACATAAAATCTTGAAATTTTCCACCCGTTTAATTTCTTGCAACAAATAAAAAAAAATATATGCATAAGAATAAAATCACTTGATTAGACAATTTCTCTCTTCGTCTACTTCCTGATGGGATCGACTTAACGGGTTAATCAACTAACGTTTTATAGGATTACCTTCTTTATATATATATATGAAGAGAAAGTCAGGAAATTAAAACGGAGCATCTTGTTTTAAATGATCAATAAATTGTAATAAAAAAAAATCATAAAGATGGTTATCAATGATGAATATGATTGACGGTAAATCCGATGGGACCTTGTATATATTTATTATTATTAATAAATATATATATAGATATATATGTAGATATATATGTGATATGATGACAAAGTTGTCTAGCAAGTATCCTGAAGCCATTAGCGGATAGATCGAGTCCCAGAGGATGTAGTCGGGCGTTGGCCCCTAGCCCCCAACCCTGGAATCTAGATCCTCAAGCGATATATATTTATATATATACCCTATGAGCGCCCTCTATGTTAAACTACTCAAAGGACAAACATAACAACTTTATGTACGACCACAAGCTCAAGGGGTTAAGTGAGCCAGCGTTAACCCCCGGCCCTGCTAATACGGGATTTGAGTACGCGGAGCCAGGGAAGGGGAAAGGGGGAGAGACACGCGACCGAGAGTTGGAACCGATTGATCTATGGTTAATATTTAATACTGCGACCAAGTCTTCATTAAGTATCACAATTAGTTTATTAGGGAATTTTTTATTGCCCGAAATTTGGCGAATTAGAGTCGAAAAGTTCTTTTTTAAGAATTTGAACTGAAGTTCGTCACCTGGAATTTTTGATGGTCTGCAGAATTTCGGAAAATTAATAAATTATTTTTAGAAAATTTTTTTTATCAACTTCAGATGTGAACTTTTGATATTTTAATCGAAAATTTCTTATTTCGATGAATTTTAATGGAAAATTTGATCAGTCAAATTAGAAACCGCCACCTCGAATTTTCAGCGCCCTCTGGTGTCGTGTCTAATTAATAAAAAAATAAAACTAAATTATTTTTGGAATCTGCTGGAGTGAACTTTTGAACCCCACCCCCAATATTTCTAAAAAAAAAATTAATTTTCAAAATAACAACAAGAATTAATTTTTCAAAATTTTCCCACTTCGAATTTTCAAAATCGTCTGATGCTTCAACGAACTGACAAAAAAATAAATCAAATTTTTTTTAGAATCTGCAGAAGTGAACTTTTGTACCCCACCCCCAATATTTCTAAAAAAAAATTTAGTTTTCAAAATAACAAAAAAAATGATGTTTTCAAAATTTTCCCACTCCGAATTTTCAAAATCTTCTGATGCCTCAACGAACTGACAAAAAAATAAATAAAAATTTTTTTTAGAATCTGCAGAAGTGAACTTTTGAACCCCACCCCCAATATTTCTAAAAAAAAATTTAATTTTCAAAATAACAACAAGAATGAATTTTTCAAAATTTTCCCACTTCGAATTTTCAAAATCTTCTGATGCCTCAACGATCTGACAAAAAAATAAACAAAAATTTTTTTTAGAATCTGCAAAAGTGAACTTTTGTACCCCACCCCCAATATTTAAAAAAAAAATTGCATTTCCAAAAAAAATACAAAAATGAAATTCGAGGTTAGGAAATAAAATCAGTTCTCATAAATCGTAATCAACAAAAATATTTTAATAATTTTTTTTTATCGCGAGCTATACAATGACCCGAACTCTTGAATATTTTCCTCAGCATGAGAATGCGGTTCTAGTATTTCCGTAAAAAAAAAAAAAAAAAAACTTGGAACAAGATAACAAAAGAGCCAATAGAAATATGGATGAGTATCTTGTCGGTAGATCGAAGCGAGAGAATGAAATAACCCATTGAATGTAGGATATCGACTGCGCGGTATCTACCAATGAGGGAATACCGCGCATATAATGGACTGACTCCCTTTGCCTCCTCACCTGTCTTCTTCCCAGGATTCGTCCTCGATATCGACACAAGCACCAGCCATCCACTGTATCCTACACCCAACCCCGATACCTCAAAACCTCCGAGCCCAACATAGAGAGCACATTCCCATCCATACCCAACTCAACCCAACCCTACCCAACCCAACTACAACTCTCTGTTACTCTATTTACTCAGTAATTATAATTACCAAGTGCATTCGCTGTGCATTGCCCGTAGCAACCGTCGAACGTCTATTGATTACCGCCTCATCTAAAATTTTATCAACCTCAATACAATAAACATCATGCTTTTATTAACTTCCCAATGTAACATCTCCCCTACCCTCTGCCTTTGGCGCCCAACCAAACTTTGAACTCTCGTAACTCAGCTCAGAGTTATCGTACTGAGAATAAAAAAATGTCATTTCAAAGCTTAGCGTCTCTACTTCAACGCACATTCCATCGATATGACGTAAAAAATTTATTTCGATATTTTTATGACGAAAATCAAATCATTAGAAAATCGACCAATTCGGTTTTTTAGTTTCTGGCCCGAAAATTGGGGTAAAAAAAATTTTTTGAGGATTCGCTGGTGTCAGGGCAGAAAAGTGGACACTCGAAGCTGGAAAATGAATTTTTTTTATTTACGGTACGAGCATTTTTCGCGGAGATATGGCAGAAATATTAGAGATCGAAATTGGAGCCCATCCACATGGCGCCCAATCAAACTTTGAAGTCTTGTAACTCAGCTCAGACTTATCGTACTGAGAATAAAAAAATTTCATTTTAAAGCTTAGCGTCTCTACTTCAACGCACATTTCATCGATATGACGTAAAAAATTTATTTCGACCTTTTTATGACAAAAATCAAATCATTAGAAAATCGACCAATTCGATTTTTTGGTCTCTGGCCCGAAAATTGGGGTAAAAAAAATTTTTTGAGCATTCGCTGGTGTCAGGGCAGGAAAGTGGACACTCTAAGCTGGAGATTGAATTTTTTTTATTTACGGTACGAGCATTTTTCGCGGAGATATGACAGAAATATCAGAGGTCGAAATTTGTGCCCACCTACCTGGCGCCCAATAAAATTTTTTTTTTTGGCAAATTTTGAGGATTAAAAGTAAATTACGGGCATTATTTATACAGGGCATTAACAGATGACTGTTAAGTAAAGCACAAGGTCTCGAACCGCCAACAAAACTAAATAACATCCCCTTTCTCATTAACTTTTTATTCGCAAAAGCACTGAAAGTTGCACGCCCGTCGATAAGAAGCTCGTCCGGCTTACTTTTCTTTACTTACTTATATATATTTTTTTTATCTCCATCTCTCTTCAGCTCTATTACCTTTTTCTTAGGTTCCTTACGGTTACTTCTATCCACGATAATGTAGGGGCGCCGGAAAAAGCTCGTGACGAAGACGGAACAAAGTTGGTTCTTGTGACGGGAAAAACAAATGCGCGATGAGATCAAAGTAGCCTTAGGGCGGCTCATTGGATGATGGAGTTGATTATTTTTATGATATGGATACTCGTCCCTCACTAACCCACCCCCTTGCCTGTTTCATCCACATCGACCACCCCCTCGACGCTCACTGCCACCGACTGGTCCATCATCATCAGCCAGAGCTAGCTCTAAGAGACTCAATTCAACTCCACAAAGATATTCCTCATTCCAGTGTCTTTTGCTGTCGCTTATCGTGACCGGAATATTTTTTTATATTCTCTACCAGTCATCAACGTCCTCTTTGTCTTATTACAATATTAATTGCTTTTTTTATTTTATAATTTCAAATTTTTTTCTTCGCGTCAGGAAAAAAAATTTCATTTTTATACCAACAAATTCTCGAGACAAAAAAATATAAATATAATTATATATTGACAAAAAAATATATGACTATTTTTATTCCTGGAAAACTATATGACATTTTTCTCAATCTATTCAAAAATTGGCAGAATTTGATGTATAAAATTATATATAATCACTATATGTGATTCTGATCATATATAATTATATGTGATCAGATATACGTATATATAATTACTATAATCATCTAGTCACTATAGATGATCATATATAATTATGTTTACAGTAAATAGTTATCTGATAGTCATGTATGCTCATATATAATTATATTTTACTGCATATAATCTTACAAGGTCCGTATACGATCGTATGCAAGCAAATTAAATCGTATAAAATTATATAAGGACCATATGTGATCAGATATAAGTATATATGAGTACTATAATTATTTAATCACTATAGATGATTATATATAATTATATTTCACTATAAATAATTATCTGACAGCCATATAAGTTCGTATATAAGTATGGTTGCCTGTGTATAAGCATATGAGGATCATATATGATCACATTTGAAATACATGGCTGCATATAATTATATAAAAACCATATATGATAATATATAAGAAATAAAATTATATACAATTATCTGGCCGCCATATGAGAACATATATGAGAATATTTGTCTGTATATAATTATATGAAAATTTTATATGATCAGATAAATGATCTGTGACTATATATAATTATATAAGAGTGTATATTCTTGTGTAGGATCACATAGAATTCTTATATAATTATATACAGCAAAATTTCATTAATTTAGAGCCTAATTATAAAAAGAAAATAAATATAATTATAAATTTTCGATATTATTATTTTTACACTCAATAAGTAGTAATTTCATAGAAAAAAATTAAAATGAGTCATTGTGACCCTACTAAATGTAATTGTTTAGGTGACAGTAATTTACAATCACATCAACTTTAGATATTCAATTATTTGTTAAACTCAAGGGCGAAATGAAGGCATTACTCCGTAGAATAGGTTATAAAATTGGATCGAATGGTAAAATAGAATTGAACATGAGATAAAAGGAAATAACAAAAATGTGAAAAGAAAATAGAAAAAATAAAAAATAATAACGTGAGATGGATAATAGTGGAAAAGACGTAAAACGAAGTAGGATGTGGCTCAACTCGTTCAAGCCATTCATGTCTCGAATGAAAAGACCGTGTAGTTCTACTGCTCCCGCTTCTGTTCCCGTTGCCTTCTATACTACCTATATATTTATATATATATAACTATATATACATATATATATCTACTACATCAGACAGCGTTTGAAAAGAGAAGGGAAATTATTATTATTATCATTATTATTATTAACGTTTTCTATAGGAATGATTTTACCTTTACTTCGACTTTTCATATATACTACAGACATTACAAGAAATATATAGATATATATTTATATTCAAGAAATTGCTTTTTCCATAGAATAATTTCATTGCCCAAAAGTTTCAGTTCTGTATTATTCTATTGAGATATATGAAGGAATCAGCGGTGACGATTAATATAAAATTATATGACATTTCTAAAATATAAATCATTTTTCAGTTTTTTTTTATAACTTACATATTTTTAGTGGTAGAGAAAGGAATTTTAGTGGTTATTTTAATTTTAGTCCATTGGAAAAGTCGAAATCGTGCAAATGGTCTATATAAAATTATATGAATTTTTGGAAATAAAAATAATTTTTTGGTTTTTTGTGATTACTTACATATATTTAGGGGTAGAAAGAGAAATTGCATTCATGATTTTCGTTTTAGGCCACTGGAAAGGTTGAAATCGAGTACGTGGTCTATATAAAATTATATGAAATTTTTTTGTAGAAGACATTATACATTTTTTTATGGACTAAAAATATGAGTGCATATATTTTGAGTAGTATTTCAAGTACAACTTTAGTCCCAAGTCGCTGGAGAAGACCAAATCAAGCAAAGAGTTCATGTATAATTATATGAATTTTCGAAATAAAAATAATTTTAATGTTTTGATGGATGGAAAATATATATTTGGGTCTTAGAAAAGAATTTCATGAATTGGTCGGCAATCAAGTCGTTGGAAAATGCAAAATCAAGTAAACAATTGATGTATAATTATATGAGCTTTTGAAATAAAAATTATTTTAATATTTTGAGAGACGGAAAATCTTTATTCGGGTCCTAGAAAAAAAATCCATTCAGTAGACTCCCAAGTCGGTGAAGGGAAAGGTCGAAACCGAGTACGTGGTCTATATAAAATTATACGAAATTTTTTTGTAGAAGACATTATAGATTTTTTTCATGGAATGATAATATGAGTGCATATATTTTGAGTAGTATTTCAAGTACAACTTTAGCCCTAGTTACTGGAGAAGACAAAATCAAGTAAAGAGTTCATGTATAATTATATGAATTTTTGAAATAAAAATAATTTTAATGTTTTGATGGATGGAAAATATATATTTGGGTCTTAGAAAAGAATTTCATTCATTGGCAGACTCTCAAGTCCGCGGAAAAGGTAAAATCAAGTAAACAGTTGATGTATAATTATATGAACTTTTAAAATAAAAATTATTTTAATGTTCTGAGAGACGGAAAATCTTTATTCGGGTCCTAGAAAAAAAATCCATTCAGTAGACTCCCAAGTCGGTGAAGGGAAAGGTCGAAACCGAGCAAACAATCAATATAAAATTATACGACATTGATACGAAAATCTATTTCTGTTATCCGAGTAAAATTTATAAAAAAAATCGGTTTAATAAAATCTCTTGTTCCTTTGCCAGTAAGCTGCAAAAATTGAATGAAAAAAGAGCATCAAGTGGCACTCGATGATGAATAAAAGTCCTTTGGACAATTGCGATAGCCGTCGAGTTATAATAATAACAGACTACCGTCCATTGAAATGAATTTCATCTCATACATAATTGACCGTTGAAAAATACTAATGATATTTCTTACGTTTTTTGTTAGCGCTAATCAGACCACGTGTTTTCAATTGAGAATCACGGTCAACACGTGTCGTTACTCATACAAAGAACGTTATTGTATTAATCTCAAGCTGTTGAGTCGAATATACTACGGGGTAAAATGGACTTTCTTTATAATACATGTCTAAAAATATAAACCCAAACTCATTTTATTTAAGAAATTCAAAGTCGCGGTCACTTTTAACAAAATTATCAAATTTCCATTCTTACGAACTCTCGATATTTTACGAAAACAATTCGAGTTTCGACTTTTATATTTTGTACACTTCATTCTTCGTTCGAAGCCCTCTTAAATGAGTACCCACATGCCCAGATTTCTATCAGTACTTTTTCAAAAATTTTCAGAAAATTCAAAAATTCAATTAAATCGATTTTTAAATAGTTTCTATAACATACGTAATTATCGAACCCTCGTGTCATATATTGAATAATAATATATGTAAAAAAAAAATCGTAGGTGCTTTGACGAAATGATTAATGACTTAACGCATTTACACTGACGTAATCTAACGAATGAGTGAAAAAAGGGGACGACCCTCAGCTTGCATGTCTCCGACCCTCAATTCAACTGAAGACGATCAAAGTTGTTACGGACAGAATTCATTCCCTTGTAGATTTCGGAATCGACAGCACAGTAAAGAGTTTTATAAGAGAAGGGGAAGGGGATGAGAACGAAGGGGGGGGGGTGTCTTTTATAAATTCATACAAAGCTATCGATTTCGATTTCCGTGACGTGACAGTGATGATGACTTGGATGATAACGTTCCAGATTTATGTAAAACTTTTAATTCCAACTTAAATTTCGAGTTGAAAATAAACGATTTTTAAAAATCATTCCGTTCCTTACTGTCATACTAGAGAAAAAAGTATTTGAGAATTCTCGGATCTCTTTAGAAACTTATTCGTGTACTGAACGACGTACTAGATATGTCAAGTAGTCTAGTTTTCAATTTAAATTGACGATTTTTTTTTTGGGGAAAAAAAAATTGGCGAATTTATTTTAATGGCCGAAGAAGTGGGTTTAGAAGAAAATTTGTAAGGACCTTTTTTGTAGAAAATTTAATTTACTAAAAAAATTGTGTCATTGATTTTTTTTGTATCTTTGATAGTTGAGTTGGAATTTTGATTCAAAGTTAGGAGAGGGAATCAAGGATTTTTAAGTGGAAAATTTTGGAAAATTTTGTGGAGGAAAATTCGTCTTGTTGGTACTCTTTCGAGAGGGTTTCGAAAAAGGAAAATTTCATGAAAAAAAATTTTACGATAACTTTGATAGTTTTCTAGAAAAATGAATTTTTCGTAATTTGTAGATTTTTTGTTTAGTCAAAAAATTAATGAAGCGAATCTAGTCTTGTTGGTACTCTTTCGAGAGGATTTCGAAAGAGGAAAATTTCAAAAAAAAAAATTTTACGATAACTTTGATAATTTTCTAGAAAAATGAATTTTTCGTAATTTGTAGATTTTTTGTTTGGTCAAAAAATTAATGAAGCGAATCTAGTCTTGTTGGTACTCTTTCGAGAGGGTTTCGAAAGAGGAAAATTGGAAAAAAAAAATTTTTATAATAACTTCAATAGGTTCCTAGAAAATTGAATTTTCCATCGTTTTTAAAATTTTACTTGGTCGGAAAAAAATTGAAGCAAACCTAGTCTTGTTGGTACTCATTCAAGAGGGTTTTTGACGAGGAGAATTTCAAAAAAAAATTTAAGTCTCTATCTTAAATAGTTCGTAAAAAAAGTATCAAAATCACCAGGATGGATTTCGCGAAATTTTTCCAATTATTAATAATTAAAGTTATTAACCATTACCCTCTTTCCCTTATAACCCAGAGTCTAAAAATCCCTGACTAAAAATAGAGCGGAAATATCCGGTGCGGTAAAAGCCACGGAAATAACCCGGTACCATAGGCAACAGTTTTATCCAAGAAAATGACATACGCTGAAACTCTAGATAAATAATAAGAATATGAGATGAATAAAATAACAAGTCATATGAGTGAGATGAAGAGCTAGATGAAGATGAAGATGAAGATGAAGATGATGAGGAACCGGGTGAGGGAGTAGAGAAATAGCTGCGATTGGAAGCTGGTCGAAACTAACCCGTGCAAGTGAGAGGTTAAATTAAAGGAGAGAAGAGGGAAGAGGGAAGAGGGTGAAAGAGAAATGGTAGAGAATAAGAGGAAGGAATAAGCTGAGCACTTAAGTAGAGGAAGAGCCAAAGATAAAAGGAGTAGAGAGACAGCCTGAGAATATTTATAGCACTCTATCCGTTCCGGTGGGTTTTGATGCTGACGACGAGATGCCTCGGGCTTGGATTCGAGGAGCCAGGGCATTATTATGCTAACTCAAACGTTAGTTTATTATTCGACAGTTTATTGTGCTTCCGTACGAGATTAACTCGTTCTATTTTATTTACATTTTAACCTTTTTATTTAATTATCGCTCCAAGAAATTACGAACTGATAAGAAATTATTAAGATTTTCGACCCTGGGAGCTGGAGAAAGGGTTCTAGAGAAAAAGTCTCTAAAGGTTTTTTGTGGAGAATTCCAAGGGCTACAAAAAAGTCCCTGTAGGATTTTATCAAATTTTTGATATTTGCAAAGATAAATGCGTTTTTGAGGTTGGTGATTTTTTGGTTTTGGATTTTTGATCAACTGTGGAGTTTCAAAAAGTTCTAGAGCTTCTGGAGGCCGTGGTATGGGTTTTATGGAAAAAAAGTTCGAAGGTTTTTCGTAGGAAATTTAAAGGGCTACAAAATAGGTCTGATTAAATTTTTCAAAATTTTTTATATTTAACGAGTTATTTTGATTTTAAAAGTTATAAATTTTTGAAACTCATTATTACGGATTTTTGATCATTATTAATCTATATATGCTTCTAGAGCTTTAAATATCGATCTGGGAGAAAAGTTGTCATGAACATTTTTGTAGGAAATTTAAAGGGCTACAAAAAAAGTCTGATTGACTTTTTCAAAATTTTTGATATTTACCTAATTATTTCAATTTTGAAAATTCCGAACTTTTGAATTTCATTATAATTGATTTTTTGATCATTATTAATCTATTTAAGCTTCTAGATCTTTAAATATCGATCTGGGAGAAAAGTCACTAATGACTTTTTTGTAGGAAATTTGAAGGACTACAAAAAAGGTCCGATTGACTTTTTTCATATTTTTGATATTTCAAAAGATATACGCAATTTAAAATTTGATCTTTGCACTAAAGTGCAAAGCAAATTAACAAGCTACAAAAAAGATACTGATAACTTTTCTTATATCGTCTATATTTAAGTCAGAAAAGTTAAAATTTATGTAAAAATCAAAGTTCATTACTTTCCCATTAAAATTCAATAAAAAATAATAATAATAAATAAAATCCATTAAAGCATAATGAGTAATTGTTATTGTCGATTTGATGTACGTTGTTTGTAACACTCCGGAAAATAATAGGGACAAGCAACAGCACCAGCACAAACATAACACAGCCAACAATACAACGGCCAATGTCTCGCTCGATTTCACTCGTTATAATTCCCTCGGCTATAAACGTTTCCACCGTAATTCACACCCACGCTACTATATATATCTATATCTATATATATGTATACAAAACTATAGAACGGTCGTGCCACACGTCCTACCTGCACATGACCACTTATTATCATTCACTCCTTCACTACAATTTAAATTATTTCCACTCCTATTTAATTGAAAAAACTGATAAAAGTTGACTGTCCCAGTTTCTGACCTTTTCAAAATTACGGAACGTTTTATAAATATAAATATATATATATTATAAAACAATTGAGTATTTATCTATCAGGTATTTTAGACCTTTAAATTTCCTATGAAAAAGGTCTTCATAACTTTGATCCTAGATCAATACTTGAAGATCTAGAAGCTTTAATAGATTAATAATGATCAAAAAATCATTATAATGAAATAAAAAAATTTGAAATTTTCAAAATTGAAATAACTAGGTAAATATCAATAATTTTGAAAAACTTAATCAGACTTTTTTTGTAGCCCATTAAATTTCCTACAAAAAACTTCCTAACAACTTTTCTCCTAGATCAATATTTAAGGATCTAGAAGTTAATATAGATTAATAATGATCAAAAAATCAATTATAATGAAATTCAAAAATTTAGAATTTTTAAAATTGAAATAACTAGGTAAATATCAAAAATTTTGAAAAACTTAATCAGACCTTTTTTGTAGCACATTAAATTTCCTACAAAAAACTTCCTAACAACTTTTTTCCTAGATCAATATTCAAAGATCTAGAAGCTTAAATAGATTAATAATGATCAAAAAATCAATTATAATGAAATTCAAAAATTTGAATCCTTAAAAATTGAAATAACTCGTTAAATATACAAAATTTCAAAAAATTTAATTCAACCTTTTTTGTAGCCCATAAAATTTCCTACAAAAAAGTTTCCAACAAACTTTCTCCTAAATCAATATTCTAAGATCTAGAAGATTATATAGATTAATAATGATCAAAAATTTAAATCTCGTTTTAAAAATTTCAATTTTCTAAAATTAAAATAACTAGTAAAATATGAAAAATATTAAAATAATCAATCAGACCATTTTTGTAGGAAATTAAATTTCCCAAAAATAACTTTTCACAACTTTAGTCATATTTTAGATAGATCGCCCAAAAAATGACCATTAACAAAAAAACTACTAAAGAAAAAATAAACTAATTCCAGTAGATAAAAAAAAAGTATAAGCGAGTATCAAGTTCTAAATATGTCTTGCCCCATAACAGAAAGTCGTTGGCTCTTCTTCATCATCATCATCATCATCTTCTTCTTCTTCCTTGTCCTTTTATTCTTATTCTCAAGTCTTGAGTTGAATCTTGAGGCAAAGTTACTGTCGACTCATTCATAAGAGATGCACCAGCGTCTTATATTCTATACCATCAACTCAACACACAAACACACAAACAAGAACATTATGAGAAAGGGGTAAAACGATGATGCGAGATGACGCGACGTAAGAGGAATCACTTTTAAATAAAACTAAAAAATATATTAAACCGAAGCATAACCGCCGGAAACCAACTCGCGAGCCAATGTTCATTCACAACCGCGACCACGTTCTTAATTCTCATTTTTTTTTTTTTTTTTTTTTTTTTACATTATGCTACTCTTTCCCTCTCTACTTATTATTTATTCTTATTACACTGGGGCCAAAGTTTCTGTTACCCGTTACGTTCATTTTATTTTTCCTCTTCCCCCTTCCCCTCGCCCTTCTTCTCCCCATCGCGAACCCGCGAACTCACTCTAATTTTTTTTAGTTATGTATTTTAATCTCAGCATCTTTGTCTTGAGAACTAAAGACTAAAATGTAACCGCCATTGCTCGAAATAAAAACCTGGTATATATATTTATATATATTTTAAATTTAAAACGACAATTTTAGGAGTTTTTGTACTTTTTATATTTTTGGCGCCCACGCTAATGGAATTTTGGTTTTGTTTCGACTTATTGAGGCTCTGGGGGATACGAGAGACTAGTTAGTGACTTACGGAGGCTTTATTTGTAATTAATAATTAATTATGATTTTTTTTTAATTTGAGAACGGGAAAAAAAATGAGTTTTTGGGGATTTTTCGAAAATTGGGGGTGAAAAAAGGGTTTGAGGAAAAAAAAGTTTAGACAAATTTTGTAGAGAATTAAAAGAGCTACAAAAAAGGTATCTTTGATTTTTGTCATATTTTTGATATTTATGAAGATATGGGTGATTTAAATTTTGGCGGTTTTCTTATTTTGCTTTTTTTCTAAATTTATCAAGATTCGAAAATTTCCAGAGCCTCTGGAGCTTCGGGTATTAGTTTTAGAAAAAAAAGTAATTAGACTTTTTTGTAGAAAATTTTATGGGCTACAAAAAAGGTTTCTTTAATTTTTTTCATATTTTCGATATTTGAGGAGTTATAGGCGTTTTAAACCGGCGGTTTTGAATTTCTCAAAATTTATAAAAATTTGTAAACTTCTGGAGCTTCTAGAGCTTCAGGAATTAATTTTAGAAAAAAAAGTAATGAGACTTTTTTTGTAGGAAATTTTACGAGCTACAAAAAAGGTATCTGTGACTTTTTCATATTTTTGATATTTTAGCCCCAAACGCCCTTTCAAAGTTATCCTCTTTATTTACCACGATATTTAATAAAAAAAATATATATATATATGTATATATATATACATATATGTCAGTATTTAGGACATTGATGAGCTGTCAGGCAAGTAACTGACTTGTTTCACTAGTGATAAAAAAAAAAATTCGAGTTGTAATCAGTAAATAATTATGATAAAAAAATTATGTCCTTGTTTGTTAAATAAATATATATAAATATATGAAAAATATAAATTACTAAAAAAAAAAATATAACGCCCGATTTCCTTTATTGTCGCTTAGTATGTTAATTATTATATATATTTTATATATATATATATACATATATATATATAGAAATTATCATAAAACGTCAGGTTAATAAATGCTGGTTAATTATTGTGCTATTTCTAGTGACAATGAGATGAGATGTCGATTCAATAAATAAAAAAAAAATATATATATATATATATATATAGACAATAAAAACAATATAAATAATATCAGAGTATGGAATTTATCTGACATTTCCTGTTCTAGCTTCTTCAGTATTTTATTATCAGTTTTTTTTTCATTTATTTTTTGCTCTTTTTGTCATCATTAAAATATGTCAGTATGTGAGTATATATATGTATATATATGTATGTGCATGTATATGTATATGAGTGGATGTGTATAATAAGAACAATAAATATCGTAGGTATGTACCGCTGATTAAGTCATAAAGGAGTTGATATATAACCGGATTGTATGTATGACATCTAATAAATACGCGTTTAATAAAAAAAAAAATAGGGGGGGGGGACAAAAAAATTGATACTTAATTGGATGACATTTTTTTTATTTTTTTTGTAAAATATTGTCATTGGATGTTATAAATTGTAAATAAGCGGACAATTATGGAAGAATATTCTAGAAAACAAAAAAAAAATTATTAAATCGATTGATCGATTCAAATTGATTAATCGATTTAAATCGACTGGTGGATTTATAAATTATAAGTAAGCGTACAATTGTGGAAAAATATTCTAGAGAACAAAAAAAAAATTATTAAATCGATTGATCGATTTAAATCGATTATAATTAGGTATCGATTCGAATTCATTCTATTGAAAGTAAATTTTATTTGTTTGATTAAAATCAATTAATCTCGATTACCATCGATTTAATATCTCGATCCGTCTAAAATCGATATGTCGAAATTATATTAGTCGAATTTAATTTAATTTCCCTTTATCTATTCAAGTTAAATATTAATCGATTTACAAAAAATCGATTATGCAAAATTCGATGTATAGATTCCACAAAATCGATACATCGAACAGTCTAAAGTCGATATATCGAACTCATTTCAATCGAGATTTCGGTTTAATTTGATTTCACTTCTAATTTAATCGAATTAACTTCTAATCGATTTACCACAAAAAATCGATTATACAAAATTCGATCTATCGATTCAACAAAATTGAATATCGAAATGTCTAATATTGATATGTTGAACTCATTTCAATCGATTTAATTCGATATCACTTCTAATCGATTTATCACAAAAACCCCATTATAGAAAATTCGACACATCGATTTTACAAAATTGATATATCGAGCAGTCTAAAATCGATGTATCGAACTCATTTTAATCGAGACTTGGTTTTAATTCGATTTCACTTCTAATTTACCGAATTAACTTCTAATCGATTTACCACAAAAAATCGATTATACAAAATTCGATGTATCGATTTTATAAAATTCGATTTATCGATTATACAAAATTCGATTTATCGATTATACAAAATTCGATATATCGATTATACGAAATCCGATCTGTTGATTATATCAAATTCGATATATCTATTATACAAAATTCGATATATCGATTTTATAAAATTCGATATATCGATTCTCGAAAATCTTAAAATAAAAAAAAAAATTTCTAAAAAATTTCACAATATATTTTTTTAAAATTAACATGTGGTCATATATACTCTGACTCGAGCATCGGATGCCTATACATCGTTTGATAAAAGGTCTTATTCGTTATATAGCGAAGGCCTTCATCAACGACCTCGCGCAGTAAGAAAAGATTGGACAAATTGTACAAACTAAAAATACTCACACTGGAACAGCTGCATCATTCAGCTGCTCGTGATTGCACCAGCACCAGCACCAGCACCAGTACCAGCACCATCACCAGCATCAGTATCCCCAGCATCACCAGCACTAGCACCAGTACCAGCGTCCCTAGCATCCGCTACATTACCAGGACAATAAAAAAAAGTAAAACCAAAAGAAAAAGGTACAAGACGGCGAAGCAGAAGGAGGAAGAGAAGGAAGAGGAAAAAGAGTATAAAATATAAAATGAAAATGGTAAAAAATAAAGGAGATAAAAAAAGAATAAGGTTATAATAGTGAAGAGTAGACGGGATAGGACAGAGGCTGGTGGGTGGTTGGGCGGGTGGATCGTTGGATGGATGGGTGGGTTATACACAGAGAAAGCTCTCTCCAGTCGACTGCGCGGAAGATGCGAGAGCTTGGAAGCATCACAAGGGGTCACGGGTGCGGAGCAGGGAGAAAGGTTTGCGGAAGACATGAAAGGGATGCGCCGACGCCATTCTCCTCCGTTTTCTCTTCTTCCTTCACTTCTCTTTGGTTCTCTTTGCTACGGGCATCTCGTCTCTTTAGAGGATTTTAAAGGAAACAGAGACAACTGAGGCGTGTCGACTGTTCTGTCATCCTGCAGATCGACTCTAAATAAACCCAGGGATCGACTGTTCGGAACCGACTAATTACCATCGAGATATCTGCCCGGTCCTTCCACCGCAACCCGTTAAAATGGGGCGTTTGTTAACTGCGATAACAATGGGGCATTGTGATTTGCGGGGGTGGACTGACTCGGTGTCTTATTGGTCGGTGGGTCTTGAACCAGCATTCCCACCCTGAAGAATCTCATTGGATCGACGGTAAACTGTATCGGGGCTGCTGCGACGGCGCTGCCTGCATCCCACCGAAACAATAGACAATGCGCAGCTCCCACCAGCATTCCCAGACCTCATTCTATACCTATTTTAGCCTTTACATTATATATTGATTTACTTTGCCTCCGAAAGTTCCCCTGGTTCCCAGACAAATCAACATCCATCGTCTTTAAGGCTCCTTGCGCTCCAAAGACTCGATCCGTGCTTGTCGTTTAATCATTTCGGGCATCTAATGTTACTGTATAAAACTATTTTTCATTTGCACCAGCCATTTTGTTGCTGGAAAACCAAAATAAAACCTCACCAGAATCAATACCGCCAGGGAACCCGTCTGTCGGAAAATGAAAACTTTTTTCTGGCTGGGAATTGCCAAGAAAAATTGCTCTGGGCACCACTGGGTCGTCTCACGGAATGTCTTTGAGTGATTCCGCAGCAAAACTGCCGGCTAGCAGCCTCCGAAAATCCAAAAAACCAACTTTCCTAAGGCTACCCTTCCAAAATCGTCCTTCGACAAATGGGAAAAATTTTTCTCCGCAAAGATCGGCGAGGAAATTCAGCTGAGATCCAAAGGTCAGCACCTACATAACATCTGTAAGCTATTTCGCAATGAAACTGTCGAGTATTTGCTGGTAAAAATCCAAAAAAACGTGATTTTTGAAGGCACCCTTGCAAAAACGGAATCGAAATTCCACGGAATTTGGATTTCCATCAAAGATTCCTTGCGGAATCCAATGGGGGTCCATTTGTCCCAGCTTTGGAAGCCTCCCCGAGCTGACAACCAGCAGAACCAACGGTACTTCCCTCGACGAGCTTCAATGAAGGGGTTCCACACAACCGCGAGCTGGATTCCAGCAAAGTAACAAAAAGCCCAAATGGATTTTGACTATAGCTGGCGCCCAATGTCATACAAATCACAGCAAGACAGTAGTTTGACATCCCATTATACGAGTCTTCTAGCGTACCAGCAGTGGGGAGTGCGTGGGTGTACAGAAAGAAGGCGTCTACCAACGAACAGGGCGTGGCATAGCTTCCCAGTGGTGTAGTAGTTGGTAGTGCATCTAACCGCGACAGCAGCACTCTGACAATCGATCTTGGTGGTAGTGACAGAGAAGCAGCTTCCGCGTTCCCGTAGTGGGGATGGACCGGTTGCGTGGGAGCAAGTGAGATAATGTTACGACCGACAACTACTACAGCAGTATGTTAGCTTGGGTATCCATGTGCTAGTGTAGGTTTTTAGTAGCCGATAGCTCAGGGCGGGGGTGCGTAGTACGCCGGCAGTTTTCTGCGTCAGCCAGCGCCCGCCGAAACTTGTATTACTGCTTCCTCAGTCAACTCAGTCTGCCTGCCGACGCTTACACGCGGTCATTCCTATTGTATTTTTAAAATATATATGTATTATAAAATACACTGTCTGGATTATTTGTATTGTTCGTAAATTAGTGGGCGCCTGGCCCACTTGTTACCTAGTGACGTGTTATTATTATTATTTATTTATTGTAATTAAATAATAAAAGGTGGCTACCTGATACCTGAACTATTTACTTGTCGTGATTTAAATAACACGCAGGTATGAAAGTGAGGCCCGGCCCCTGAGGCGGGTCCCTCAGACCCCCACTTAGTGCGCTAGTGTTAAGTGTCGCTGTGTTATTAGTTCCTGTATCTATTTATTTATTTATTTATTTATCTATTGGTTTGTTAATTTAATCTTATGGTCATCTGACGCGACGGTTGCTTTGAACAACGGGGATGATATGAGCACGCTTGGAAGGTGAGTAATCATCCAGCTTTTACCCGGTTGTCGATGGCTTAGGGACCGGGAATTATGAATTAGGGATCAGGGTATTGGATTTCTGTAAAAGTGGAAGTGGATTTTTATTTAGTGACCCAGTGACCTGAGTTTTACACTCGATCCTAACCCTGTTATGTCATGTGATGCTGGATCAGGTTACCGGTGACGTTCTGGGCTATTGTTGATGCGTCCTTGGGAACTTAAAATTTTTTTTTATTCCTCCGGCATTCTAGTTGGTCTATTCTGTAGTTCGGTTCTTAAAATAGACCTTCCAATATTTTATTCTTGCTTCCGATGATTAAAAAAAATATATTCAGGGAATTCTGGGATTTCAACGGGAAATTGTGGGTCAGCTATTAAACTTACGTAAAAAGTCAATGGGACATTTTTTTTAGGAAATTCAATTTCCTATCGAACCCTTTCTCTTGGCTATTTTTTGCTCTCAACCTTTGACCCAAAACTTGAGTAAATTCAAAATCTCAATATGGAAGGAAAATTTTTTTCACTTCCAATGAAAATTCTGGGTCAACTATTGAAGTTACGTCAAAATTACTAAGAAATTTTTTTTAGGAAATTGAATTTCCTACAAAAATGGTTCTATACATTTTTGTCGTATCTCCAATACTTTAGCCAACTAAGGAGGTCCACTAAAAAAAAATTAAAAATAATAAGAATTAAAATTATAATTATGTCAATAATTTGATTATAAATTATCATATTTGTTATGAATAAAAAATATCTAGTTCAAAGAACAGTGCTAAGTTAATTGTTTAAGTAAACGTAAATTAATTTTTTGTTTTTTTTTCTTTTATCGATTCAATGTCTTGTTTAATTTTGCAATTAAAATAATAATCGGTATTTTTTGTGTCGATGAATAATTTTTTTATATTTTTAAGGTCAAAGCTTTTTTATTTCTCGTGAAAAATTTAAGTTAGTCACGTATGTACTTTGTAATGCATTAATTTACATGACAGTATTTTTTCTTGATGTTTATATATATGTATATATATATATATATATATATGGGTTTGATATGCAAGGGGATGAGATTTAGTTAGTACGTGTGATAACTGAGGACTGGGGACTGAATAAGAAGAAGAAGAAGAAGTAAATGATTAATCCCGGCGGCGCGATTTCCCGCGGCGTGAATTAATCTCAGCGGCGTTCTTATTAATCGATTTGCTCGTTAGCGCCAATAGCTCTTTCTCTACCTATATTCTTTCATCTCATGATCGTTATTGTATATAAACCGTTTTACGTTACAGCGGGTGGTAAAAAAAGATTTTTTTTTTTTATAAAATATTGCGATTAAATAATTTAACGTTGAATATTTAGCTTACGATATTTATTGACGGTCTAAATGCTGGGACTTTGGTAATTTTATCTGCTAGAGAATTGCCGTCTATGATTTTTAGGGTTTCGGTGGTAAGTTGGTCAGGGCGCGAGATGCACAAATGGAAAATTGATCTTGAGTGATAGGAAAATTGAAATTCCAGGCGAAGGGTTGAGTTTAGGGAAAAAGTGTAAGATACCTTTTTTGTAGAAAATTTAATTTTGAACAAAAATGGTCCAGATCATTTTTACGATATCTTTAATAGGTAACCCAGAATTTGAGTTCAAAAAATGGCGCACGGAAATTTTGACGGGCGCCTGGAAAAATTGATTGAAAAATTTTAGGAAAATGGGGGAAATAAATCTGGTCTTGTGGGTACTCTTTTAAGAGAATTCGGAGTGTAGAAAATTTTCAAAAAAAAAATTTCATGATACCTATGATAGTTTGTCTAAAAAATGAGGTTTTCATAATTTTTATATTTTTTATACTGAAAAATGAACTACAGCAAACCTTGGGTTGTTGGTACTCTTTCTGAAGCTCTTGAAGCCTAGAACCCAAATCCCCATACCCGCTGACCTCAACTCTGATATTTTTTCCAAAATCATCTGAACTCATATCCGAGTGATTTGAAACAAAGTAAAAAATTAAAATCTATAAAATCACCACGTGGCTTACAATCACATCCGGCTATTCACACATGGACTTAAACTAGTTGCGGGGTTAAAATAATAAAAAAATAAAAGAAATAAAGGAAAGAAGGGGAGAAATGAGTGAGGGCCTTCTGGCCAAGAGTAGCTTTTATTTAAGAAGAAGTGGGGCCATGTGTTTAGTGTCAAATAGCTAAAACCTCGGCAACAGTGGTTACAATATCTACCTCGTAAATAATCTTTGTGTTTTAAATAAAAACCGATCCTATAGTCTAGAGTCTACTCGGCTCAATCTTTAGTCTCATGATTCTTAGCTTCGCTTTACAATAAAGTTATAAATATATTTTTTTCTCTACACTACACTAGTTTAGTTTCGTTAAATTACTATAGACTATTTGACAGTATTTGTGTCGGTTCATGAGCCGAGAACCGGCAACTGAGCGAGCGAGTGAGCGAGACAAGAGTCGAGAACAAAGCCGGCATCTGGAACGCGTTAGTTTTGCTGCCCTCCCACGTCACCGACACGTGTGTCTAATTTTTTTTTTGTTTTATTTTTTACTCTCTATTCTTCGGCGAGGCTTTGCTCCAAACAATTGTCTACAGTATTTTTAAACGAGACTTTAATTTTTTCGAATATTTTCAGCCCAAAATCTTTCAGTGGGCGCCGGTTTTTATTTTTACGTTTTGGGGGGTAAGGAAATTTTTTTATTAATTTCTTTGCGGCTCAAGTTACTGTCGAGTGCCGAATTTACAGAAAAATTGAAAAAAAAAATTTTCAAAAATTTTTTTTTTTTTAGTGGGCGCCAATTTTTTATTTTTGAGTTTTTGGGATTCAGGTTTTTTTCAGAAAATTTTGTGCTCGGATGTAAAAATTCGATGTCATTTTCTGGAGAAAACTTAAAAAATCATAATTTGAAAAAAATGAATTGGGCGCCAACGACAAAAGTTTTTTTTTCAAAATTTTCGTAGTTTCCACTCAAAATTTGAGTTAAAAAAATCTTTTTCACTTCAAATTTAAATTTTTGAATTTCAAACTTGCCGCGAAAATTTGAATTTTTAAATTTAAACCTTGGCGCGAAAATTTGAATTTTTAAATTTTAACCTTGGCGCGAAAATTTGAATTTTTAAATTTTGTGAAAAATAAATGAAAAAAAAAATAATTTGCTGTAAATTCCGTCGACTTTTCTAGACAACAGTCTAGTCTAGAGAAAATAAAAAATCTATTTGTATTATTTTCCCATGTTTTTTTTTTTCGAGGGTTATTCAAGTGACGGAAGTTAAACCGGCGCTACACAACACTAGAGTTTTTGACCCTCGACACACTATAATGCGACTTACACCCAACTAGTCGTGTTTTATTTCTTAGATGTGCTACTTGAGTCCGAACAGATGCCTTTCCGACGACAAAAAAAAATAAAAAAGTATATAAGCCACACATTCCCATTGTGTGCTACTAATAGAAACTCACAAAGTCAAAATTTTAATCTTAAACTGAAGCTCACACAATTTATTTAAATTTAATTCTGTAAAAATAAATCTCAAATCTCAAAATTCTAAAAATCGAAACCGCTAAAAAGTACAAAATTTTGTACACTAGACTTCAAAGCAGAATTTTGGGCGAAATATTGGATTTTATTAAAAATTGCAAAGAATACTTTTTGTAGGAAATTTAACCCTCTACAAAAATGTTCTTATTCATTTTTATTGTATCTCTGATAGTTTAGCCGGAATTTCAATTTTTTAGTACAAAAACAATAAATATAAAAAATTCAGCAAAATTTCCAAAAATTATGCAGAATTTTTTTTTAAAAATGAAATTCTGGCTCAAATATCAACTTTAGGTGAAAAGTTCTCAGGACCTTTTTTGTAGAGGATCAAATTTCCTAAAAAAAGTTATTCCTATAAATTTTCTGAATTTTTGAAATTTTCAAAATTTGAGCTCCATTGTCAAAAATTCTAAAATCCCTAAAAATTTTCTCATACAAAAACTCAAAATTTTGGGGTTCCTATCGAAATTACGACAAAATCTCAAATGACCTTTTTTGTAGAGAATTAAATTTCCTACAAATTAGTTCCTCATGACTTTTCCATAATTTCCCATAGATTGCCCAGAATTTTAATTATAAATCCAAATATATATAAACTAACATAATTATAATATTACCATTGACATTTTATTATCTCATTCATTTCTTAATTCATTCACATTAGTAAATACGATCATATATACATATATATATCCGTATACATATATATAAACATAACTATACTAAACATCGCGTTGTTACAAGACCGTTATCTCTTTACCACGAAACGTCTGATTAAAAAATTACAAAATTTTTTTTTTTTTACCTTTTTCTTATATCTATATATATATATTCATATATATATTTATACTACGCCTTATATATATTTATATAGAACGCAAATATCCAATTGTTATGAAATTTTATTATTTTTATTGATAGTTTATCTTAAAAAAATCAGTAGAAAAAAAAATTTCGTTTTTTATCAATTTTCGAAAAAAAATATATAATCACAAATATATACATATATCTGAGTTCAGAAATGTACAGCAAATTTGATGCCCTTTCAAATGAATACCCACAAGCCATATTTATTTTTATTATTTTATATATGTTCATATATATGTAAATATATAAGTCGGGTCAATAATTAAAAATAAATATATCGTGTGGGTATTCATTTGAGAGGGCATTAAATTCTCTCTTTTACTAGATAGTCGAATATATAAATATATATAAATATATATTTATATTTATATATATATATTTTTTTTTGACTGAGTTTTATTAAAATGAATATGAGTTACTGTATATAAGCATATACATATACATATATATGTATGTATGAATGTACATATATATATATATAAATATATTGGTATTGTTTCGAAATTGTCGTTGGCAAGAAATAAATTAAATGTTTACAGTTGAGTGAAAAACTAGTCGTTACAATACGTGCCTTGGCTATTATCGTTTAGTTTGTATTGTGTGATTTGTTACCGTGATATATATGGATTACTATATACATATATATACTAAAAACGTCAACAATTACGTTAATAATAAATATATGACGAATAATGACAGATTTTAAACATTTCTTATGTATATAGCTGTTTATATAAGAAACTAGTGGTTTTATTAAAAAAGTTGTTAAAATATTTTTTTTAGGAAATTTTATCAGCTACAAAACTGTTTATGTTCATTTTTCACGTATCTTTGAATCCTAACCCAAAATTTTAATTTTTAAATCCAAAAACTTGAATTTTCTTCTTACCGCCTAATTTCGAATCGTTTTTTTGAACTTTCGAACCTAAACCAAAATTTTAAAAAATAAGCAAAGTATCTTATTGTTTAGGAAATTTTCTCAGCTACAAAATTGTTCATGTCAATTTTTCACGTATCTTTAAATCCTAACCCAGAATTTTAATTTTTAAATCCAAAAACTGGGATTTTCTTCTTACCGCCTAATTTCGAAATGTTTTTTTGAACTTTTGAACCTTAACCAAAATTTTAAAAAATAGTCAAAGTATCTTATTGTTTAGGAAATTTACTCAGCTACAAAACTGTTCCTGTCCATTTTTCACGTATCTTTCAACCCTAACCCAGAATTTTAATTTTTAAATCCAAAAACTGGAATTTTCTCCCTACCGCCTAATTTCGAATTGTTTTTTTGAATTTTTGAACCTAAACCAAAATTTTTAAAAATAGGCAAAGTATCTTATCGTTTAGGAAATTTTCTCAGCTACAAAATTGTTCATGTCCATTTTTTACGTATCTTTGAATCCTAACCCAGAATTTTAATTTTTAAATCCGAAAACTGGAATTTTCTTCTTACCGCCTAATTTCGAATTGTTTTTTTGAACTTTTGAACCTAAACAAAAAATTCAAAAAATAGGCGAAACATCTAATTGTTTAGGAAATTTACTCAGCTACAAAATTACTCCTCATAAATTTTCTCATATTTCCAATAGTTTTCCGTAAAATGAATAAAAACCGGCAGTTAAAATTTTTTACTAAAACGGGACGAAATAATGAATAAAAATAATCACAATTAAATGCGATTATTAAATAATTGTAATAGTTACATAAGAAAAATAAGGCTCAGTAACCCTCGTTATAATATAATATAATATAATAAATTAATCTATATCTTAATTCTTTCACTACAGTAATGATATTTCGCAAGAGAATAAAAATAAGCGTAAAATCATTCATTAAAAATATGTAACTAAATATCTCATCAAGTTTATTAAAACTATTACAATCATCCAATAATTATCTTACTTATCGCATTACGCCGGGTCATCATAGGTTAGGTTGATAGTACCCACTTTTTTATTTTTACAATTTTATTAAACTAGTAACACATTTGTTAATAATAACAACAATTCATTTAATTGCTACTTACAAATTATTCATTTTTTTTAATTAATACCCTGCAGTTAATTTATTAATCATTACATATATACATATATATTTGTTATTGATTCGTCATATATTAAGCTAATCATATATATGTAAGATATTGCAACAATGTATGTCATTAATCAGTTATTTATACATTTGATTCACTTTTTGAATAATTAGGAGTTTTTTTTACGTTAAAATTAAAATTGCGGGCTAAATATTGAAAATATGACAAAAATGATGATGAATAATTTTGTAGCCCTTGAAATTTCACAAAGAAACAGTCTATAAGTTGATTTTTTTTATTAATTTCTTACGCATGGAAAATAATTAATAAATTTTGCGAAACGTTTCGCTAGAATTTGATTATCTTTGAAAAATAGAAAATACGGGATAAATATAAAAAATATGAGAAAAATGATAATGAACAATGTTGTAGCCCTTGAAATTTCACAAAGAAAAAGTCTTTGAGTTGATTTTTTTATCAATTTCTTACGCACGGAGATAAGTAAGAAATTTTGCGAAACGTTTCGCTGGAATTGATTATGTTTGAAAAAATTGAAAGTATAGGCTAAATATCAAAAATATGTAAAAAATGATGACAAACGATATTGTAGGCCTTGAAATTTCACGATGGAAAAGTCTTTGAGTTGATTTTTTTATTAATCTATTACGTACGGAAAATAATTAAGAAATTTTGCGAAACGTTTCGCTAGAATTTGATTATCTTTAAAAAAATTGAAAATACGGGATAAATATGAAAAATAAGAGAAAAATAGTGAGGAACAAATTTGTAGCCCTTGAAATTTCACAAAGGAAAAGTCTGTGAGTTGATTTTTTTATAAATTTCTTACGCATTAAAATTTTCGAAACGTTTCGCTAGTTTGACTTTTTGAAAAAATTGAAAAAAACGGACTAAATATCAAAAATATGACAAAAATGGTAATAAACAAATTTGTAGCCCTCAAAATTTCCCAAAGGATCAGTCTATGGGTTTATTTTTACGACAAATATCTTAGGCGTTTTTTTATTAATTAACGAAATATATAAATACTGAGATATAGATAGTGCCAATTTTATACCGGAAATTGATGAATAAATTTAACGTAAGTCAAGTAAATTAGATAATAATTGCAGTATATATGAAATAGATAAATCCTCGACTAAGGAGTGACCAATTTCCTAGCTTAGATTGCTGCCTTAAATGTCAAGTTATCGATCCCATTCCCTTTGCTACCCGGGTTCCTTATCTATATAACCTATTATCTGATAACCTATCAAAAATATCAGTAACTTTCCGTTAGATTTTCTCAGCCCACGTTGTTCCCTACAAAGATCCATAAAAATTATCACCCTGACTAATGATCTTGATAGAAACCGGGTTCCCGTTATTATCGTTTTGATCGACCCAACATTTGAAGCCCATTATCTCGTTAAATATCAAAAATATCAAAAAATTTTATCAGTAATTTTTTTTAGTTTACTAAATTTCCTACAAAAAAGTCAAACGACATTTTTCTCTCAGACCAATAGTTTAGCCAGTGAAGGCGTCCCACTGAAATAAAAATATCACTGATTATCGAAAAACTGAAGGGTAACAATAAATGATGTAAAATAATGAAAAAAAATAATTAAATCCGTGGTTGCACTTGTGTTGCAGACTAAGGATGTCCTCTAAGAGGAAATCGCCACCAACGAAGCTATCGGAGGGCGGGGGCGGTACGGGAACAGTGGCGGGTGGTGAGGACGAGGAGGACACATCAGTTACGGGTTTGGGTGGTGAAGGAAGTGAGGGTGAAATAGATAACATTATCAAAGAGGAACCAAGCCTTAATCACCATCTGCATCATCACCAGCATTTGCAGCATCATAATCATCATAATCAGCACAATAATAATCATAATATAACAGAAGACTGTGTGTACCCACATCAGAGGGATTGTGAATCCTCTGGATGTTCATCTCCAACGTTAAGTGAACCGGAATTTCAAGACTCGCCATCTCCGTCACCAAATTCACCACCACCAACAAAACGACAGCGTCTCTGTTTGACTACACATCATCAAGAGACTTATCATCATCATCAGCATCATTCATCACCGCACCAGCATTCATCTCCAGGACATCACCATCACTCATCACCGGGACACCATCATAGCACAAATACGTTATCAGTCTCAAGCTTGGAACCTGCTAGCTCATCAGAGTGTGGCTCGCCTCCAACGCTGCTGAACGATCAGTACTATCATCACAACCCAAACCAGCTTCTGCACAATAACAACAACACGGTCACTCATAATAATAACAATACCAGCAATAATAACAACAACGGAACTGTTAACAATTCAACCGGCCCTCCGGGTACCAAGAGGTCAATGGATGACGTGCTGAAAAGGCTCACTTGTAAAATGAACAGTGGATCCCTCTCGCTCCAGGACGAAGCCAGGAGGTCTCCGCCACCCTCAACCACTCCCACGAATCACAATACGCATAGGTTAGTTTGCTAATTAATTCGAAACTAATCCCTCATTAACATAGGCGCCTTTCTTTAGATTAACTTTACAGCCAAACTATCGAAGCTACGTCAAAATTTTACTGGGCATAATTTGTTTAGAATTTGATTTTCTACAAAAAAGGTCCTTAGGCATGTAACCGTAGAATCGATAGAAAAAAAGTTACAGGCTTCTAAAGTTCCGCTGCTCGAAACAGGCGAGTCGATAGATCTTCCATTGATATCACGGTGTTCAAATGTAAATTCCAGCTAAACTATCAAAGTTACGATAAAATTATCTCAGTAATTTTTTGTTCAGAATTAAATTTCCAAAAGAATGAGACCTTAATCATCCAAATAAAGTCATTAGGAACGAAACTGAAGCCGTCCCAATCCAAATGTCAGTCTTCCAGGCGCCCTATCATTCAGGTGTAAATTCCAGCTAAACTATCACAGTTACAAAAAAATTATATCAGTAATTTTTTGTTCAGAATTGAATTCCCAAAATAACAAGACCTCAAACATCTAAATAAAGTTATTAGGAACAAAATTAAAGCCGTGCCAACCCAAGTGTTTTAGCTTCTCATTGATACTCTTTCATTCAGATGTAAATTCCAGCTATACCGTTCAAGTTACCTTAAAAATCAACTGATACTAATTTGTTTAGCATAAAATTTCCTATCAAACAAGTGCTGAGCTGTTATAAAATCCATAAAATCACAAGTGTCACTAAAATAAAATTATTAATCTAATTCTTGGCATAAGCATTTCATAAAATACCGTCACTAGCCAACTTTAATTTTTAAATCTGGAAATAAATCCTGTCCCTCAGTATGATACCCTCTTGATCTATTAATACTCCGTCCGTGAGTAAAAAAAATAATAAACATAATTATGCATACCCATGTTCTAATTGTCTGGAGATTAGTGTTTTGTATGACAAAAAAAAACTAATATAGCGCCCAACAAAAAACGTAATGAAATAAGTTTTAAGAATGGATACAAAGTGACGATTGCTGTGTAAGAAAATAAGCCCTTGGATCTTGTTCTTATGTAGGCAGGAGTTCTTTTGCTGGCTAGTATTGAGTATAATGACAGAATGAGGCCTTTTGTTCAGCCGTACACACAGCGGGGCTTAGTAATGTATAACTGGGGTCACTGGGTGCCAATAGAATTTATATTGCCATTGATATTTATCGTTAACTCTTAAAGGATATGTTGTAACAGTTGCGGGCTTTCATCAGTTCTTAACTTATTTCCTTTTTTTTGCTCGAACTTTTAAGTATTCGTGACTTAAGGATGGGCGCCATAATTGGGCGCTGATATTTCGAGGGATGGGATCACTTAGAAAGGGGGAAGGGAGAGAATGTAGGATACGTTTGCGGGAGGAAAAATTAAAATAAAAAAATAATAATAATAAATATGACGGTTGCAGTATCATCAAAGAATAATATAAAGCATAAGAAAGAAGCGAGGTCATACTCATACATCATACGGTACAATAGAGTAAGCTATCATTGGTAGGATTTATAAAAGAACGGAGATCACACCAACAGAACCCTACTCGGTCTACTACAGGTTGAGACTGAGCTTCACACACTGACACCCACATACACCTTTATAGTAACACAAAAAATATAATACGGCAACTTGTTCTTTGGGTTTAGTTGAGTAACGATAGAGAAGAAAAGAAAGAGATGAGATGAGAAGAAAAGAGAGAGAATAAAAAAAACTACCGCGGGTATTTTAAAGAGTCGAGTGTCGAGGGGCTGGTATCCCGGGACCCATCACCGGTGCAAACATACACTGAGATTGCACCACCGCGACCCTATTTATTATTCACTAGCGGTAGTTTTTCCTCAATACCTTTCTGGAAAAAACTTTAGGGAGTACTCGTTCTTTGTAACTGATTTTTTTTAAAAGTTAAATAATGGGTTAAATATTGGAAATACTGTTAAAATGATAAGAAATTATTTTGTAGAGTTTTTTATTCTCTACAAAAAAGGTATCAGTGATTTTTTTTCGCAGATTGATAGTTTGGGAGTTAGAAGAAAAATAAGCGGTAGATATATTTTGAAAAATGATTTTTTTTGGTCATTATTAATTTTGTTTTACTTTGGATTCGATTTGGCACTAAACTATTGGAGATATGATAAAAATGATAAGGAACGATTTTGTAGAGCGTTAAATTTCCTATAAAAAAAGTATCAATGATTTTTTCTCCCAGACTGATATTTTACTTGTAAATGTTATTTTAAATTAATTTTAGAAGTTTTTCCAAAAATGAGATCATTATTAATCTCGATGGATTCAAAATTGATTTCACGGGTTAAATTTCAGAGATACGAAAAAAATGACAGGGATCATTTTTGTAGAGCATTAAATTTGCTATGAAAAAGTATCAGTGATTTTTTCTCCCAGACTGATAGTTTACGTGTAAATGTTATTTTAAATAAATTTTAGAAGTTTTTCCAAAAATGAGATCATTATTAATCTCGATGGATTCAAAATTGATTTCACGGGTTAAATATCAGAGATACGAAAAAAATGATAAGGACCATTTTTGTAGAGCATTAAATTTCCTATCAAAAAAGTATCAGTAATTTTTTCTCCCAGACTGATAGTTTACTTGTAAATGTTATTTTAAATAAATTTTAGAAGTTTTCCCAAAAATTTGATCATTATTAATCTCGATCGATTCAAAATTGATTTCACGGGTTAAATATCAGAGATACGAAAAAAATGATAAGGACCATTTTTGTAGAGCATTAAATTTCCTATCAAAAAAGTATCAGTAATTTTTTCTCCCAGACTGATAGTTTACTTGTAAATGTTATTTTAAATAAATTTTAGAAGTTTTCCCAAAAATTTGATCATTATTAATCTCGATCGATTCAAAATTGATTTCACAGGTTAAATATCAGAGATACGAAAAAAATGATAAGGACCATTTTTGTAGAGCATTAAATTTCCTGCAGAATAGCAGATTGTTTTTTTTTTTTTAAGTGATAGTTAGTGCGTAAGAGAGGAACTGAAAGAAAATTGGGAAGAAAAATTTGAAAATTTAATTTTTTTGTTGCAGCAGCGGTTACAGTAGTATATCAAATAGCGTAGCGGCATCGCCACCTGCCAGCAGGAGGACACCTACGACAATTATTTCCAGCGGGTGTAGTAGTAGCAATACTACTACCAACACCACGACGACGGCGATAACGGAAGGATACCAAGACGGCGCGTTAGCGCTGCATCGCGTTTTATGCGCGGAATCAAATGCTGAAAAAGAACGTCGGTTAGATGAGATGATCAAGCATTTACAGTTGATACGTGAACAACTTTCACTTGGGCAAGATCAAAAGGTAATTTTTTTTTTTATATCAATTCAACTTTCATCTCAGAAAAATTCAATTTTTATATTTTTGATTATTTTTAAATGCCAGTAAAATTTGAAATTGCAGAGATAAAAATTTGAAAAAAATCTTAAAATATTACTCAGGGTTTTGGCTTTCCCAAACACACCCATGAAGTCTAATTAGATTAATTAAAAATCTCAAAAAAAAATTATTTAGTCATAGGGAAATTTTGAAATTTTCAAGGGTTGTCTTTAAGTGGCGGTAAAATTTGAAATTGCAGAGATAAAAATTTGAAAAAAATCTTAAAATATTACTCAGGGTTTTGGCTTTCCCAAACACACCCATGAAGTCTACTTAGATTTATTAGAAATCCCAAAAAAAATTATTTAATCATAGGGAAATTTTGAAATTTTCAAGGGTTGTCTTCAAGTGGCGGTAAAATTTGAAATTGCAGAGATAGAAATTTGAAAAAAATCTTAAAATATTACTCAGGGTTTTGGCTTTCCCAAACACACCCATGAAGTCTAATTAGGGTAATTAGGAATCCCAAAAAAAATAATTTTGTAAATATAAATGTTTGATCTAAAATTAAAAAAAAAATTTAATAGGAAAATAAATGAACAATTTGGGATTCGCGTCTGTTTGAATAATTTTATTTAAACGTGTTATTTTACCGGTCGTATAACGATCAAATGGGACAGTACAGATATTTTAGTGACATACGACTATAATTACAATAACTTTTATGTTTCGTCAAGCTCGTACTATTTAACTTCCCGTTGTTTTGTAACGCATTTATATTTTTAATTCTGTCAACAAACTTGCACACACATTTACGCACATTCTAGTATTTATTAAAATAATTATCGCAATTTAAATAAATTTATCAGAGGAAAATATTCAAGTCAAAAGAAAAACATTTTAATTACTTGGAAATTAAATTCTATGTAAACTACTGCAGTTATCAGAAAAATTGTTGAGACCTTTTTTGTAGAGAATTTAATTTCCTGTAAAATCGGTCTGATATATTTTTCTCATATTTTTGGTCCTTGACCCAGAATTTTGATAAAAACAAATTTTTGCAAATTTTCAATTTCGGATTCCAATTTTTTCTAATTATTCAGTGAAATAATTATGATAATTAGTAAAATATGAAATTTAGAAAAAAAGTTGTAAGGACCTTTTTTGTAGGGAATTAAATTTCCTATAAAATCGGTCTGATGTATTTTTCTCATATTTTTGGTCCTTGACCCAGAATTTTTATAAAAACAAATTTTTGCCAATTTTTGATTTCAAATTCCAATTTTTTCTAATTATTCAATTAAATAATTATGATAATTATCAAAATATGACATTTAGAGGAAAAGTGGTAAGGAACTTTTTTGTAGAAAATTAAATTTCCTATAAAATCATTCTGATATATTTTTGTCATATTTTTGGTCCTTGACCCAGAATTTTGATAAAAACAAAATTTTGCCAATTTTCGATTTCAAATTTCAATTTTTTCTAATTATTCAATTAAATAATTATGATAATTAGTAAAATATGACATTTAGAGGAAAAGTAGTAGAAAACTTTTTTGTAGAAAATTAAATTTCCTATAAAATCAGTCTGATACATTTTTGTCATATTTTTGATAGTTTGCTCAGAATTTTGATTTTCAAAAAAATTTTTTTATTCCAACAAAAATAAAATCACGTCTGTATACATATATATGTATATAATATATATATAGAGGAAAATATGAACAAAAAAATAATGTTCTGTATTGTTATCATTTTCAAACAAAACGTGACATCCAGATAAACTTGCGATTGAAAAAAAAATAACACGTGTAATAAATAATAATAATAATAATAATAATAATAATAATAATAATAATAATAATAATAATAATAATAATAATAATAACAAAGAGAGTAAGGTCATATGTCCTGGTAACCACAAAAATGCGTACGCGTGCAGATAATACGTCCGAGGTTTGTATGACCGTTATTACGTTTCCTATATATGTATATATATATATAAAAGTATGTACATATGTTTTGTTGTATTATGATGCTTCTGGTACTTAAAGAGAGCATACAATTCTTCGAATGCGTTTATGCAAACACTCAGATGCGTGTTCAGTTTCCAAGCCTCAATTTTTTTTTTTATTTACAATTTTTTTTTTTTTAATTATTTAGAATTCCCATTAAATTTTGCGTAATAAATTCATGGACAAAATTCTTTTATATTTTGAAAATTTCTAAAAAAATGTCTTGAAAATAAATTTTCCGAGCCCTCAATTTGTTCCCTTTAATTTCTTCATATTTAAATTTAACTCCAAAAATCCTTATTTAATTTTTTCGCGCGCAATTTCAAATTTTCCCGCCCATAATACCCCCCTCCCCCTTAATCAAAAACTTTCAATTCAAAATTGATTCCAATTTATAAATTTAATCCCCAATTCCCAGTTTAATTTTTTCGCGCGAAATTTCGAATTTTCAAATTTAAAATTTTCCCGCCCATAATATCCCCCCCTCCCCTTAATTCAAAACTTTCAATTCAAAAGTCATTCCAATTTGTAAATTTAATCCCCAAATCCCAATTTAATTTTTCGCGCGAAATTTCAAATTTTCAAATTTCAAATTTTCCCGCCGATATTATCCCCCCCCCCCCGCTCCTTAATTAGAAACTTCCAATTCAAAAATCATTCCAATTTATAAATTAAATCCCCAAATCCTCATTTTATTTTTCCGCGCGAAATTTCAAATTTTCAAATTTTCCCGCCTATATTTTCCCCCTTAGTAAATAATTTCCAATTCAGTCTGAGGAAAACATAAAAATAAATATAAAGAAAATTGAATTGTTTTTTACAAAAAAATTTATATATATATAAATATATATGTATATATATGAAGACATGAATTTGTTGAGTTTACGGCAAAAAAGAGGAAATCCATTGGTACTAAATTTCCGTGCTCGTATTGCGCTTTCTCCCGGCAATAAATCATTCCCATATATATGTATATATATATTTATATATAAATAAAAATATATAAGAGTTGAAGTTGAATTGAAAAGCTTAAAGCTCCAGTTATCGGGAAATGCTAACGGAAGTGGTCGGTAGACTCCAAGGAAAGAGAAAAAATATAAAAAATATAAATATATATATATATATACATATATATATAAAGTAACAATTTAAATAAAAAAAAATGTATAATAATTTAAAAGAAGAATGAGTGGGTGGTAAAGAGACAAGAAGGCGGTCTCAATTTCTATCCTCTCTACTGGCAACTCCATCGGAGGGCGTATAGTTTATGCCGGACTTTAGTTTGCTGGTGAGTTTTAAATATAGTGGGGGATTTTCCCTACTCTTTTACTCGCGAGCTACAGTAACTGAGAGTGAGAGCAACCGAGGGAGGACTCTAAGTACCTGTTTAACGCAGGTGCTGATTTATTTTTACAAATCATCAAGTCTAGGGAAGAGGGCGGGAATTTCGTTTTTTTTTTTTTTTTTCAAATTTGACAAGTAAATATTGAGTTTTTGATTAAAGGCCACGAATACTTTTTTGTAGGAAATTTAATTCTGTACAAAAATGGTCCTTATAAATTTTTCGATATCTCGATATCTTCACTGACTTTTTGAACTTCGAAAGGTCAAGGTCGAATTTGAGCAGTATTTGAAAATTTATTTTTCCATTTTCTTTAAACTACTTTTCCGACTCAAGGATCGATTTTACAAAAAAAAGTAATCAGACATTTTTTGTAGTAAATTAAATTATCTACAAAAATGGTCCTTGCAAATTTTTCGAAATTTTGATATCTTCACTGACTTTTTTAAGTTTTAAAGTTTGCGCTCGAATTTGAGCAGTATTTGAAAATTTATTTCTCCATTTTCTTTAAATTACTTTTCCGACTCAAGGATCGATTTTACAAAAAAAAGTAATCAGACATTTTTTGTAGTAAATTAAATTCTCTACAAAAATGGTCCTTGTAAATTTTTCGAAATTTTGATATCTTCACTGACTTTTTTAAGTTTTAAAGTTTGCGCTCGAATTTGAGCAGTATTTGAAAATTTATTTTTCCATTTTCTTTAAATTACTTTTTCAACTCAAGGATCGATTTTACAAAAAAAAGTAATCAGACATTTTTTGTAGTAAATTAAATTCTCTACAAAAATGGTCCTTGTAAATTTTTCGAAATTTTGATATCTTCACTGACTTTTTTAAGTTTAAAAGTTAGCGCTCGAATTTGAGCAGTATTTGAAAATTTATTTCTCCATTTTCTTTAAATTACTTTTCCGACTCAAAGATCCATTTTACAAAAAAAAGTAATCAGACATTTTTTGTAGCAAATTAAATTTCCTACAAAAAAGTTCCTTATCACCAAATCAAAATATCCGTAACTTTCCTCAGAATCTCAATTCAAACTCCAAAAATCATTTTCAACTCCATTCCTATCAAAATCAAGCCAACGAATCATCCAACACATCAATATCCAAATCACCAATAAATATATCAACAAAAACCTCTCAATACACACATACATAAAATATATATCAGATTAATCATAGCCACACAAAGCCTGTTTGTATTCTACGTTTCATGTCCAAACTTGGGATTAAAATCTCTCCCACCCTTCCACTCTACCCCCTAACCTCTTTTCCCGTTCCCTTTATCCAACGACAAACGTAACACCCCCCCCCTCTCTAACTCCCCTTTTCCCGACGTAAACGCACTCTAGATTTGAATACTCGCCCTGTTTACTGCGTGCGTCTGTGACATCAATGACGAGCCGGTAATGGTCAGTCAGTAATGGTCATGTTGGTTGGTCGATTCAATTCCTCTTATATATATGTATATATATTTGTATACATAGTATATATATCCGCGTATTTGTCCATTTGCGTGAACCCTATTGACCGCGCGAAACGCGAACTTGCTTTATGGGAATTAACGTACTGTTGTATTGTGGGCGTTTTGATGATATATATATATATATATATATATATATATATATATATATATATATATATATATATATATATATATATATATATATATATATATATGTATATATATGGATATCAATACGGTATGGGATAATATGTACAATGTATATACAAAGGGATTAAATAGAAGTAGGAAGGGAGGAGGGGGTTGGGGTGGGGGTGAGGATGAGGGTGGGATTGGAGATGATTATCGTATTCTGTGTTTGTCAATATGGAGCGATATGATCGCTGTAATAACCTCGTGGTATTCTTTGGCCCCTAAGCACTCTGAAGTTCCGAGCTAATATGGAACTGATATTATACGCTGGGTAAATAGCGAATTTTGGAAGGGGGATGGGTTTAGAATCTTGTTTTTGGACTTTGGAAATTCTGAGACAATTTTTTTTTTTGGATTTTGGAAGTGCAAGGTTAGGAAATTTTTTTGAGTTCTGAGTTCTGAAAAAAAATGGGAACTTAGGTGAGTTCTGACGGTAGAAAAATTGCAGTTCTGAGATTTCTAAGACAGTGGTAAAAAAAGTGAGAATTTTTTGGAGTTTTGGTGCAGTGGATTTTTTAGAGAACTTAGAAAAATTCTAGGAGTAAAAAATTTCTGGGAGTTCTGAGAACTCTAACAGTAATCAATTTCTTAGAATTTTTCGGGTTCTAAGACAGCTAAGAATTTTTTAGAGAACTCAAAAAAGTTCTAAGAGTAAAAAAAAATTTGCAGTTCTTAGAACTCTAACACGGTGATGAAATATTTCTAAAAAATTTCTGAGTTCCAATGCAGCTAAAATTTTCAGATTACTAAGAAAAGTTCTAAGAGTGAAAAAAATTTCTAGGAGTTTCAAGAACTGTAACAGAGATGACGAATTTCTAAGAATTTTTTGAGTTCCAATACAGCTAAATTTTTTGTATAGAACTTAGAAAAGTTCTAAGACAAAAATTTCTGGAAGATCTAAGAACTCTAACGCAGTGATGAAAAATTTCTTAGAATTTTTCGGAGTTCTAATACAGCTAAAATTTTTTTGAGAAATCAGAATTCTAAGATAGAAAAAAATGTTTCTAGGAGTTCTAAGAACTCTAACGCGGTGATGAAAAACTTCTAAGAATTTTCTGAGTTCCAATGCAGCTAAAAAAATTTTAATTACTAAGAAAAGTTCTAAGAGTAAATAAAAATTTCTAGGAGTTCCAAGAACTCTACCTCAGCTAAAAAAAATGATCTAGAATATTAATGCAGCTAAAATCTTTCAGAGAACTTAAAATTTCTAAGACAGCGAATTTTTTCTCAGAGTTCCAAGAACTTTAACGTAGCAATTATTTTTTTTCTCGAGTTCTACTGCTGCAGTAAAAATAAATTTCTGAGTTCTAATGCAACTAAAAGTTTCTTAGAGATCTGAAAAAAGTTCTAAGACAAAAAATTTTTCTAGGAGTTCCAAAAATTCAACCACAAAAAATTTCTTAGAATTTTCTCGAGTTCCATCACAAAATTTTTTTCCTCAAATTTCTTCTAAAAATTCCGAGTTCCTAGAACTCTACCAGCCTCAACTTCGTCTCTCCCTCGAAAATCCCCACCCCCCTCCCCACCAACCACCAAATCCACTAGATCAGAACTAAAATAACTAGAACTAAACCCTTGATATTTCATTCTTGCCGAGCTCTCTATTCTATATGACGGCATTTACCCCACCCTATATATATATATATATATATATATATGACTACTCTATACTGTTCATCATCTCTCTGTGTATAGTATCCACGTCCACATCCACTCTTCTGTCAATATAGAATGCTACTTTGTAACATACAAGAGAATTTATATAGAACATCCAGGGCTTTATTTTGCACAAATGAAACGCGTCCTCGTTGTCAATGGAAACCGCTATCATCACCCAGTCAACGGTTTATTAATATTCTACCCTTTCACTATATCTTTCTTTTTATACATTTCTATTTGTTTGACTCTATATATAAATATATATGAGAGATGGATTTATGTTTTTAATCGAAACAGAGATTGTTTGTCGGCGAATCTGTCAAATTAAACTTCAAAGCCCCATAACTCGGGTTGCTATTGGCGGAAATTTATTTTTGTTCAAATAAATTTTGTAGGAAATTTTGCGGGCTACAAAAATGTTCATGAGAAATTTTTGCGTAGGATCAGTAGTTTTTGAGATATCGAGGATTTAAGAGGAAAACTTTTTTGAGTTTTAGCCCGGGGTCGGGTTTTGGGGTTACGGGTTCGAAGTCAGGTCACGTGAATTTTATTGGTCACGTAGCAATGGGCTGTCAATTTGTGGAGATCGTCTGGGAGTTAAAGGCGGGGAAATTGGATTTTTGAAATTTAGATTTGGGGTCAGAGGTCAAGGGAAATTTTATCAGTTTATGTGAAATTATTTAATTGGAGTTCATTTTATAGAAAATGTTCAGGAAGAAAATTTTTAGACCTCGGTTTTTGTGAGAAAAACGTTAATAAGCTCAGAAAATTTAATCGGGCGGAGGAAAAACATTTTCTAATTTTTTGAAAATTTTTGGGGCTCAAATTCTATCGATATAAAATTTTTTTTAGACTTTCCTTGGTAGGAAAGTTATTGCAGCATAGGTCATTTTACGCAGAATTCAATCCTCTGCAACCTCCATTCATTTATTTTTCCCCAAAAAATTTTTTCCGGCCTCAGAATTGCAATGAAACACAAAAAATATTTTTTTCAAAATTTTCCCGCCTTAAATTAAATCTTGAAAATTTTTTTCTGACCCTTACCTCAGTCCAAAAGTAATCAAACTGTAGGTCATTTTGCTCAGCATTCAATCCTCTACAACCTCTACCCCTTCATTTTCCTCTCAAAAATTTTCCCCGCCCCAAAAATTTGGAAAATGCCAAAATAATTTTTTTTCTAAAATTTCCTGCCTCATTTTCTATCTTTATAAGACTTTTCCAACCCTTTCCTCTGTTCAAAAGTAATCAAATTACAGGTCATTTTACTCAGCATTCATTCCTCTACAATTTCCACCCCTTTCTTTTCCTCTCAAAAATTTTCCCCGTCCCAAAAATTCGGAAAATGCCAAAATAATTTTTTTTCTAAAATTTCCTGCCTCATTTTCTATCTCTATAAGACTTTTCCAACCCTTTCCTCTGCCCAAAAGTAATCAAATTACAGGTCATTTTACTCAGCATTCAATTCTCTACAATTTCCACCCCCCAATTTTCCTCCCAAAAATTTTCCTTTCCCAAAATTCCATAACCCCAAAAAAAAACTCTAAATTCCCCATCAAATTCCACCTCAAATTTTCCCCTCCCTTTCCCTCTCTAAAAAAATTCTCCAGCCCATCTTACCCCCCCCCCCAAAATTTTCCTCCCGAAATTTTCTTCTGCCCCAAAATAAATAAAATTCCCAATTTTCGCGTCGCAAAAAAATTTTTCCTTCACATTTCCCTCATAATTACAGTCCTAGATATATACATACATATATACATATATATATATAAAATTTAACAAAATGACTGAACACAGTCGAGTGACCGGCCGTTAAAGTCCCAAGAGTTAATGACTTTTTTTCTTTTAATTTTCTTACTCGCGCCCCGCGACATGACTGCGAGCCTCTTGCGTGGGCATTTACTCAATTTATTATAAAATAATTAAGTAAATCTTTTAGTCATACATATATATACATATATATTTATATATTTTAACAACTTTCCTCATTAACATTGTGCGCCATTGTTATTTTTTTTTATGACGTCTCGTACGTTATTTAAATTACATCCGGCAATTACAGTAATTATATAAACGCACTTGTATGAAGAAAAAAAAGTAAGAAGGAGGAAAAAAGAAAAGTTGAATTAAGAGGTTAAGAATTAAAAATGGAGTCAATGCGACGCAATATATTTAATAATATCACAATGAGTATATTCTTGCAATTTATCTTTTAATTAAATAAATTTATGTAGATTACAAGGGTCCATTGTCTTGGAATCATACAAAGTCTTTATTTAAGTGACTGAATTCTTAAGATTTTTTTTTTATTTTTTTTCAATAGAGAATTGGGAGGAAGATTCAGGGGGGGGGGGGGGTGACTTGAGTGCTTTTGGGCTGGGAAAGAGAGGGAAAAATTTGAAAATTCAAATTTAGGCGGGAAAATTTTAAATTTTTTTGGGGGCTTATGGAAATTTGGGGCAGGGAAAATTTTTGGGGGGAAAATGAAGGGGTGGAGGTTGTAGAGGATTGAATGCTGAGAAAAATGACCTATGAGTTGATAACTTTTGGGCAAAGGAAAGAGTCGGAAAAGTCTGAGATAGGAATTGAGGCGGGAAAATTAAAAAAAAATTTGTTTGGGCATTATCTGAATTTTTGGACAGGAAAAATTTTTGGGAGGAAAATGAAGGAGTGGGGGTTGTAGAAGATTGAATTCTGAGTAAAATGACCTATAATTTGATTACTTTTAGACTGAGGACAGGGTCAGGGAAAATTTTTGAATATTTAAATTTAGGCGGGAAAATTTTTTTTGGGGCTTATGGAGTTTTTAGGGCCGGAAAATTTTTTGGGTGGAAAATAAAAGGGTGGAAATTGTAGAGGATTAAATGCCGGGTAAAATTACCTATAGTTTAATTACTTTTGGACTGAGAACAGAGTCAGGAAAAAAATTTGAATATTTAAATTTAGGCGGGAAAATTTTTTTTGGGGCTTATGGAGTTCTTAGGGCCGGAAAAATTTTCGGGAGGAAATTGTAGAGGATTAAATGCCGAGTAAAATTACCTATAGTTTAATTACTTTTGGACTGAAAACAGGGTCAGGAAAAAATTTTGAATATTTAATTTTTGGCGGGAAACTTTTGAAAAAATTTTTTCTTGTGTTTTATTGCAATTCCGAGACAGGGAAAATTTTTCGCAGGAAAATGAATGGAAATTGTAGAGGTTAAAATTCCCAGTAAAATTTTTTATAATTCAAATATTTTTTACCCGGAAAAATTTTCAAAAAAACTTAAATAGATAAAATTTAAGCCCAGATAATTTTCAAAAATTTTTCATCTGTTGCTCAAATTTTCCAGACAAAAAAATTCTCTATTTAATTTTCCCCAATTTCCAGATCTGAAAATTAAATTTTACTTCTGATCCTTAAGCCCAAAAATTTTTCAAAATTTCGAGTTGTGTAAAAAAAAAAAATATTAATGATGAATTATAATTACAATGATAAAAATATAAGAACCTGGAATGTAATGAGGCATAAAAAAATAATAATAATAATTACATTGAGAGCGACGCAATCGATCTTGGCTGACTTTATCAGTTTAAAATCTGTGGCGCGTAAAGTCTCCCGGTTTATAAAATGTTATATACATCCACATATATATAGGAGCGTTGTAAGATTAAATTAAATGGAAATACTTGATGGCACATTGAGTGGAGGCTCTTCTTCTCGCTCGGTCTCTACAAACTTTTAAATGTCTTAAGAAAATTCCAGCGTCCATGTGAATGAGCCGGCCAGCTGCTTCAGCATTCCGACATTCTGTAACTTCATTTTTTTAATTTAACGATCGTATATAATATCCTATTTCACTTCCCTCCTCCGGAAAAGTAAAAAGTCATTTTCTTTTTCTTCCTTTTTTTTACTACCCCTACATATATAAGCCCGTAACTCGTGAACTTACAAGCGAAATCGAAAAAGTTGAGGGTCATTCTTCAGCTTTTTTTGTGGGCTACAAAAAAGGTATCTTGCATTTTTACCGTACAGTTGATAGTTTTGTCAGAAAGTTCAGCCAAAGTTCAAATTTTGCTGCGACCGGTTTTCAGTCGACACGAAAATTTTTTCAAGGGAAAATTGGAAATATCTCGGAAAATTATTGAGCTAGACCAAAAAAGTAGAGGAAAAATTTGTAGCTTTTTTTGTGGGCTACAAAAAAGGTCTCTTATGTTTTTTCTATACAATTGATATTTTCGCCAGAAAAATCATCCAAAGTTCAAATTTCGCTAGCGATCGATTTGAAAACTGGTTCGGAGGAAAAATTAAGTTATCTCGGAAAATTATGAAGCTAGATCAAAAAAGTTGAGGAAAAACTTTTAGCTTTTTTTGTGATCTACAAAAATGTAAGAATAAATTTTTCACGTAGGATCGATAGTTTCGATGTAAATCGAAGTTGAGTAAAAATATTTTCGGTGGGAAAATTGAATAGTGAATTTATTTTTAAAAATAATTTTATTTGGATTGTAATATTGTTTATGATATTTGTATGGATATAAATTATAATAAATATACAAAGTTATTGAATATCCATAACATTTATTCGTATGTGAATAAAAATGTACAAGTTTTGCCGGAAGCTAAAGTCTTACGAAGCGTAAAGACATCAAGGAATACATAATCATAGATCAGAGAGAACATATTTGTCTACTGTATATACGTGTATACCTAAAATATGATCTTCTGCATATCCGATGTTTATTATCATATATTTTTTATATTTATGTAAACATGAAATGGCGAGGGATCGATTGTAACCATAAACTTATTTCGTTTATTTAAGATTTTATTAATTTTGAATGAATGGAAAAATTAAAATCATTTTTTTTTCATAGGAAATTTAATCCTCTACAAAATTTATGTCTTCAGATTTTTTCGTAACTTTGATACTTTGGCGGGAATTTTAATTTTAAATTTTCGCAATTGGAAAAATTAGGGATCCAAAATTTATAGGAAATGGATTTTATCCAAATTTCGGTGAAATATTGAATTTATGAGAAAATTGTATAGAAACTTTTTTGTAAGAAATTAAATTTCCTACAAAATTGGTTTCTTTAAATTTTGCCGTATCTGTAATATTTTGGCGGGAATTTGAATTTTAAATTTCGTAATTGGAAAAATTTTGAAAATAAAATTTATCGGAAATGGATTTTCACAAAATTTTAGTAAAATATTGAATTTACGACAAAAATGTGTAGAAACTTTTTTGTAGAAAATTAAATTTCCTACAAAATTAGTCTCTTAAAATTTTGCCGTATCTTCAATACTTTGGCGGGAATTTGAATTTTAAATTTCGTAATTGAAAAAATTTGGAAAATAAAATTTATCGGAAATTGATTTTATGCAAATTCTGGTAAAATATTTAATTTATGGCAAAATTGCATAGAATTTTTTTTGTAGGAAATTTAATTTTCTACAAAATTGGTGTCTTTAAATTTTGCCATATCTGTAAAACTTTGGCGGGAATTTGAATTTTAAATGCCACAATTGGAAAAATTTGGAAAATAAAATTTATCGGAAATGGAATTTATCCAAATTTTGGTAAAATATTGAATTTATGACAAAAATGTATAAAACGTTTTTGTAGAAAATTTAATTTCCTACAAAATTGATTTCTTTAAATTTTGCCGTATCTGTAATACTTTGGCGGGAATTTTAATTTTAAATTTCGTAATTGGAAAAATTACGAATCTAAAATTTATAGGAAATGGATTTTAACTAAATTTTGGTAAAATATTGAATTTATGGCAAAATTGCACGGAATATTTTTTGTAGGAAATTCAATTTCCTATAAAATTGGTCTCTTTAAATTTTGCCGTATCTGTAATACTTTGGCAGGAATTTGAATTTTTAATTCCGTAATTGGAAAAATTAGGAAACTAAAATTCATCGGAAACGGATTTTAACCAAAGTTCGGTAAAATATTGAATTTATGACAAAATTGTATAGAAACTTTTTTGTAGGAAATTAAATTTCCTACAAAATTGGTCTCTTAAAATTTTGCCGTATCTGTAATACTTTGGCGGGAATTTTAATTTTAAATTCCATAATTGGAAAAATTTGGAAAATAAAATTTATCAAAAATGGATTTTATCCAAATTCTGGTAAAATATCGAATTTATGGCAAAATCGCGTAGAATATTTTTTGTAGGAAATTTAATTTCCTACAAAATTGGTTTCTTTAAATTTTGCCGTATCTGTAATACTTTGGCGGGAATTTGAATTTTAAATTCCACAATTGGAAAAATTTGAAAAATAAAATTTATCAAAAATGGATTTTATTTAAATTCTGGTAAAATATTGAATTTATGTCAAAATTGCATAGAATCTTTTTTGTAGGAAATTTAATTCTCTACAAAAATGGTCTCTTTGAATTTTTTCATATTTCCAATATTTTACCCCCAATTTAAATTTAAATTTTCAAATTTCCCTTTTTACAACCGCGGCCTCACTTTTCCTCAAAAATATACGTGACCCAAAAAAAATAACTAGCCGATAATTCCATCTTGTAAAGATGTCAGTCATTACAACTGACCCTCACCTTCTCTAAAAAGCCACTAATCGAACTGAAAATTAACCAGAGCCGACATTTATCCGATTACTGATCCCCGACTCCATCTGACGGCTCGAAGTAAAAACATAAAAAGACTAAAATAAGCCTTGAGTCAGCCGTCAGAAGGATTATTGTCTCGAGTTCTTATCTGCTTGAGAAAAGAGAAGAGACGAGAAGACAGTCGTATCTTTTGAACGACACACACGTAGTCTCCAGAGACCGACATTGAGGGAGATGACACGCGTTACGAGGACTACTTTCTACGACTTTATGTCTCCAACTTTCTTTTTCCCATCTTACCTTATTCTTTTTTTCGCTTTATTCTATTCCCCCCTACCCCCTACCCCCTGTCTTCCGACCCCTGTCCCCTGTCCTGTCATCAGCCTCCAGCTAACGGCTGTCAAATTTGTATCCAGCGAATAAAATGATCATCAAAAAATTACCAAATAAAATTTATAAAATTTAAATTAATAATTCATTTTGAGATCCAGAGTATCTCAAGTTATGCCGATGATACGTATTCATGACAGCAATACCGCCCACAGAGGCTAAATATAAACAGCAGGCGGGGTGCCAACCAAAGTTCCATTCACATTTACGTACACAGTAGGGATACCGTCTTATCCATCCTCTATTTGCTTCTTCAGACTCTGGCTACTGTATTAGTCCCTCTTACCCCCTCTCGGTCTCTTTTACCCTCTTTTTCCCCCCTTATAACAGCACCAAGTATCTTTCTCTTGAGATACTTCTCTGAGTTTTAGTTAATAGTCTTTCTTTATTTATTAAGTTTCTCTCAAAGCTTTCTCTCTCATATTTATCTCTTTCTCAGTTGGTCCAGTGTATGCATACACGAGAATATTACCGTTCTGAATATCCATCCGTGCATTAACGCCAACTCTTAACTTACTACAACAACTACTACTAAGTATGAATAGCGAAACTATATTTAGATGTGTAATTACTGCTAAAACTTACCTATCTCTCATGACTCTTAATTTATTACCCAGTGATTTGTCGTATTCTAGCTCAATTCTCTGTCATATACAATTATACGATGCTACAGAATGGATAATAATGGGAACAAAGGGTTAGAAACTGAAAAAAACCATTTTTGGGAATTTTCAGCTTTGCGGGGATGGGGACTTTGGGCGGTTACAGGCTGAATTCATTGACTTTTATGGATCTAAGCACTTCTTTGGAAGCTGTTCCAAGTGTCCATAAGCTGGCGATGCAAACAAAGTGGTCTAAGTTGGTTATCAATGAGGTCCAAGGTCGAAAAACGCCTTTTTTGAGAAGGTAGCCTACTTTTGGGGCGTTTTTGAGGATTTTTATCAAGTCTATGCTATTTATCAACAAAAGTATCGTGAGAGCACTTGTTCCTGATGGTGTAGAACAGAAAAATTTGTAAATATCATTGGAAGTAATTAAGGAAATTAATTTAGAGGGGCTCTGTCATCAATTTCGAATTTTCGTTGAGGGAAAACGCTGACTGTTTTGACTTTTGGAAGTAGATCCCTAGATTTTTTTGTATCTGAGCACTTGTTTGCATGCTAGGCTACATTTCCCAGAGTGATAAATTCAATCAAAGTGGTCTAAGATGGTCATAAATGAGGTCCAAGGTCGAAAAACGCCTTTTTTGAGAAGGTAGCCTACTTTTGGGGCGTTTTTGAGGATTTTTATCAAGTCTATGCTATTTATCAACATAAATATCATGAGGGCACTTGGTCCTGATGGTATAGAACAGAAAAATTTGTAAATATCATTGGAAGTAATCGAGGAAATTAATTTAGGCGGTTCTATTATCAATTTCAAATTTTCTTTAAGGGAAAATGCTGACTATTTTGACTTTTGGGAGTAGATTCCTAGACTTTTTTGTATCTGTGCACTTGTTTGCATACTAGGCTACATTCCCCAGAGTGACACATTCAATCAAAGTGGTATAAGATGGTCATGAATGAGATCCGAGGCCAAAAAACACCTTTTTTGGGAAAGATCGCCTACTTTTTTGCCATTCCCCCGATTCCTATGATGCCTGAGCTATTTTCTGAGTTAGTAACAACAAGTAGGCTTGCTCTGGAAGTATAATAAGTGTAAAATTTATAAATAGCAAAGAACTAACGGATAATAAAAATTTTAATTATTAATTTATTTGAGTGAAGAGTTTGTTATGAGGCACGTGCATCGTTTGCATTATTGATTCAAGTGGATCTCACTGTACTCTGGTTCCGTTGTGTTACTGCTTGAAGAATTAAAGACTTGATATAACCGAGAACAGACGATAGACGATGAGAACACCAACAAGAGGCTCCATCTCATTTTTATTTCTCATTGGTGACTTTATATTCTTATGTGGTCGCGTGCGACACATACAAAATTAATTAAAGAGTCTCTTGCGGGTTGGGAGGCTACGAGGGGGTCACATTGTAGGTACGCTAAGGACAAGGGGTTAAAACTCAACCCGACCGGCTTTCAGAAAACGAGGACGCAGCATCATTGTAACCATTTTTTTATTATTCTCTATTATTATTATTATTTTTTCTCATCTTTCTCGCTTGTTCTCAAGTACCAGAAGCAAAATAATAAAATACTCGGTTTTAAATCGATCATTCGTCACTCCACTGGATGCATCAGCGCCTCTTTTTCAAATTTTTGAAAATGACCCATTTTGACCCTTCCAAAATTATTTCGCCCTAATTTTGATATTACCAGCTTCTAGCTGGTTATTTCAGCTTCAATTTCTTTTTTTAAAGTTTATTCTAGACCCACTCACTTCCGGTTAATCGGCGGTCGAAGCAAAAAATCGGTGCGTCACTAAAATGGCCATAACTCCCTCAAAAAAAATCCTACAGAGCTCCGGAAAATTCAGTACACTCCTGAAACTACTGGCTATCGCCTCTTCAAGGTCGATTTAACTCAAAAAAATTTTCTCATGCCCTCCGTCCCCAAAAACCAAAAAAAAAAATTTCAAAATTTTTCCTCTTTTGAATTTCGGCCCCAAACTTTGTCACTAAATTTTTTTTCAAACTAATTTCCATCCCCACATAAAACTAGACACTTCAAGCTTTAAAAAAAAATTTTTTTCATCCAAATCCGATGATTAGAACCCAAGTTACAAGGATTTGAATTTTCGATTATTGGTTCCCGGGTTCAAAAATACACGTCCGATTTTTCCTGCCCGTGACCAACTGAAATTTTACGCCTGTTTTGGTAACTGGGCAGCTTGGGTCACTAGCTGGTATCAAGTTCGATGAAAATTGAATGTAAAAAAGCTTGAGGAATATAATTTTGCATGAAATAAATTAATTATCTGGTGGGCAATCGGCAAAAAGGGAACCTTGAGTTAATAATTCACGCATACATTGGCTCGGAAAATGTATATAGAGGGTTAAGATATACATTGAATGTATCGTAGTGTAACAAATACACGTATTGCATTTAATATGACGTGCCCCGGGCGTATAAACCGGCCTGGATGAATAAAACGTCTTCCTTATCGTCTAAAATAGACTTTAAACTTGATGCATATCTGGATGAACGCCAGAGGCCTGCGGGACTCGAATAATCGCATTGAATTATAAATTATAAATTATTGTTGTTAGCAATAGTATTAGTAACAATAAATATATAATTATATATTTTATGCTAAATATATTTTCAGGCGTATGCAGGTCAGATGGCGGTCGATGCCAAGCAAATGGAGATGCAGCGCGTGCAGACAGAGCACCTGAAACGCCAGCAGGAACAAATGATCCAGCATCATCACAATAATCTTCAAGAATTACAGGCGCAGATATCTAAAGGCCAATTGAATATGCCGAGCACACAATCGCTCATGTTTCTGCCATTTTTGGAGCAGCTTCGTGGTCTGCCTGTTTCTTCGTCGATGCCTCCACCAACTTCGACTGCTACCACGGGAAATAAACATATCAATTCTATTGCCAATGTGAGTTATTTTAGATATCTCTTGGTTGAAAAACTTTGAATGATATTTCTGGCTCAAATATTGGAGATAAGACAAAAACTTATGAAAGCAATTTTGTAGGGAATTTTATTCCCAACAAATTTGTATTGATGTATTTTTGTCGTATCTTTGATATTTGAGCCAGAAATATCATTCAAAGTTGGTAGCAAGATCTGGGTTGATGATGATTATGACTAATTTGCAATTTTTCCAGATGATAAGCGGGCATCGTGATACACAGAGCTGGGCAACGGCCCACTTGGCCCAGGTATCAACTCAGATGGAGAAGGAACGATCGCCCACGCCAGTATCATCAGCAATAGCACCAACCACTGCACCCTTACCAGATCCTGACGCGCCTTTGAATCTTACGAAGCCTAAGTCCTGTGCCAACACATCACCAGGTCATGAAGGTGCCAGCAGTAGCCAGGAACAACCACTCGCCGCAACCGCACCCAAGTTATTTCCTCCTGGATTACCCATGCCGCGTAATTACTTGCCCAATCTTCCCTACGCTGGACTACCACCTCATCTAGGTTCTATGTCTTCCCCCAGTAAGTATTCTGAACCCATTCCTTGATGAACCAGCCCAATGCTAATCCACGAATTGTTACAGTCATGGTGAAAGATGAACCAGGTGGATCAGCTTCAGCAGCCTCCAATGCCACAGCAGTAGAAAAACACTTTGCTATGCATGGTATCTACAGTCTACCAACCTCTGCTGGTTCAATGGCATCATCACCTTCACCACAACGACCCATCAAACAGTTTTCCCGAGAAGATGCCATGTCCGATGATCAAGACTTTCTATCAACCTCTCACTGTAAGTATTGGGATGAATACTCTGGCAAATCATCAGCAATCTTGATGACCAATTGGTACTTTGATTACAGTATGGCGTGACCCAGGTTACAAAGTCCCAGAGGACATCACGGAGAAGGCCAAGATGGTCCGGCAGCAGAAGCGCGAGAACGAGAACAAGCCACATATCAAAAGGCCGATGAATGCTTTTATGGTTTGGGCAAAAGATGAACGACGGAAAATTCTCAAGGCATGTCCGGATATGCACAACTCAAACATATCAAAAATACTAGGGGCAAGATGGAAAGCCATGTCCAATTCGGAAAAGCAACCGTACTACGAGGAGCAGTCGCGGCTGTCGAAGCTTCACATGGAAAAGCATCCGGACTACAGGTACCGGCCTCGTCCCAAGCGGACTTGCATCGTAGATGGCAAGAAGATGAGAATCTCTGAGTACAAGTCACTGATGCGGCAACGCAGGCAAGAGATGCGACAGCTCTGGTGTCGCGAAGGGGGTCCAGAAATGGGATTCCTTTCACCAGTTGGTGATATGTCAGGACATCATCCAGCTGGACCAGGTCCTTCTGCTCGACCCTCAGCGTCTCCGCCAGCGATGATCAATGGAGCGGGTCCTAGCCAGGAGCACTCGTCATTCTACTATCCCCAGGACAGTCTTTCTCCAGGAGACATGATGGACTTCTCGCCAGATAACTCGGGGTCCATAAGTGGCTACGATGCCAGTCCCAGGCACCACGATGAAGATTGAACAGTAGCTCCGGGTCAGCCGATATGGCAACCCGGAGCATCCAAACTAACACGTGAATTATTCTGGTAATCAGTGTCGATTATTTAAATCCAAGAATATAAACTGTGCCATTGAACAAAAATTAATAAGTTATCATTTAAACTGCTGCTACCAAAGTATTGCTCATATGCAATTAAGGCAGTTTTTTTAGGAAAATTTATAATCAAAACAAACTATTAAAGACTATATCAAAGATTTGTGGGTACAAAGTACTCTTTTTAATAAAACTGTTTTACTGACAGTTACATAATTACTCTATCGACTTTATCGACTTGCGGTTACTGGCCGAGGTTAAAATTTTGGAGTGACTTGGTAGTGAAGTGGCTGATCAGTAGATGGTAAGGTAGACTAATCTCTTTTATCGACAGTACAATCAAATATTAGGCCATAATATGCAAAGTTATCGATGGAAATATTGTTTAGTTTAATTTTGGGGTCGATAAAGCAGATTTTTGGAGTTTGAAGTGATTTGTGATACAGAGTAGTCACTTTTGCAGACCCTCGGGACTCTTAAAAGAAAACGGTGAGCTTACGAAGTTTTTCGGTAGGTAATGGAGGGAACAAGTCTTGTTTCGCGGCCGGTAAACAGATAAGGAAACTCTTAGGCCTCTCAGAACTTCGGAATCGTAGATTTAATCTCCAAAAGTCTTTCTAGAAGTCATTTTGCCTCTCAATTGACTTCAACACTTCTTCTGCGGCCGATAAAACAGATTCTAAGTCAACTGAACTTCAAAAAATCGGAAATTCGGGCTTCAGAAGTCTTCTCAGAGGCTTATGGGTGTCAACTTCTTGACTCTAGAGTATCAGCTTCGACCGGTAAAACAGATTTTTTAACTTCCGTCTCTCGGAACCTCTTGACCGTCGACTTAACCAGCAAAAGTCTTCCGGGACGTCAATTTACTCCTTCCATTGACTTTTAAACCTAGTACGCGATCGATAAAACAGATTCCGATCTCAATTACCTTCAAAACAACAAGCCTCAGCTCCAGAAATCTACTATACCGTCAACTCGGTCTACTTTAAAGCCTTTCGCGTTCGACGAAAAAATTTCCATGCCCACTTAGTTTAAGAATCACAGACCCGAGCTCCAAAAATCTTTACCTTCAACCGACTCAACAAATAAGTTATCGCGCCAAATTACTGTCTGATAAAGCAGATTTTTCTACTCTCACCATCTGAACTCTCTCAGCCGAACGACTTTACCATCAATAGCCATCTTACCAACGGTCGATACAACAGAAAAATTTCCTACAGTCGATAAAGTACATAACCGATAAAAAAATCATATTCTTAAGACTCGATCGTATGAAAATCTTTAATTTTATCCCTTCCCAAATAAAGAAAATCTAAAAGTCGCTTTAATTAAGCAACGTAGTACTTAGCAATTATTTTAATTACAATTATAATTAAAATAAATATTTTTTTTTCTATTTATTGAATCTCGTTTTTAACACAATATAAAATGGTGGCTTGGAGCATGTGATAATTACTTATGTGCCAAATAATTAACGATGATTAATTATCCTATTGGCTCGAAATTATGATAAAATCAATACGTCTCCTTAAATACACCTTATTAATAAATTAATTAATTAATTAAAATAAGTTTTTTTTTAACAGTCAGTGCAATTTATCGTACCTTGTATAAAGCGATTTTTTTTTAATTAAAAAAAAAATCTTAATAATTTTTATAATGAGCCAGTATCCGATCGTCGATTTTAAAAAAACCGACCGGGGATTGCTTAATGTTGATATTTATTTTATGTATATAACGGAGTTAATTAAAGTAATTAATATAGATAATTAATAAAAATAAGTAAATTAATTAATTAATTAATTGAACTAACAAGTTTTTTTTTAATCGCCATTTATTATTATTGTACAGTGTAATATTAATTGTGATGGACTATGTATGTGTAGTTACTCAATTTTAGATATTACTGTTGAAGATTAACGTTTTTTTTATTATTATTATTATTATTATTATTATTAATTAATTAATTATTAAAAAAAAATAAATAAAGTTATGGGTCTTGTTGATTTTTTTCCATCTATACGGACTGTAACTCGGAATCTATTGATCTGAGGTAAATTTTTACTGAATACTTTTTTGTAGAAAATTTAATGAGCTACAAAAAAGTATTGAAATAATTTTGCAATATTTCTGATAGAGAACGAGATATAGCCGATTTTAGATAAAGAGAAATTTTAGCAATGATTAGAATCTTGTTAATTTTTTTTTCCATCTATAAAGTCTGTAACTCGGAATCTATCAATCTGAGGTAAATTTTTGTGGAATACTTTTTTGTGGAAAATTTGATGAGCTACAAAAAAGTATTGATATAATTTTGCGATATTTCTGATAGGGAACGAGATATAGCCGATTTTAGATAGAAGGAAATTTTAGCAATGATTGAAATCTTGTTAATTTTTTTTCCATCTATCGAGGCTGTATCTCGGAATCTATCAATCTAAGGTAAATTTTTGTAAGATGCTTTTTTGTAGAAAATTTAATGAGCTACAAAAAAGTATTGATGTAATTTTGCGATATTTCTGATAGGGAACGAGATATAGTCGATTTTAGATAAAAAGAAAATTTTAGCAATGATTGAAATCTTGTTAATTTTTTTTTCCATCTATCGAGGCTGTAACTCGGAATCTATCAATCTGAGGTAAATTTTTGTTAGACACTTTTTTGTAGAAAATTTAATGAGCTACAAAAAATTACTGAGATATTTTTGCAATATTTTTAATAGATAACGAGATATGGGGGTTTATAGATTGAAAAAAATATTTTGTCAATTTTAAGACTTATTATTATTATTATTATTATTATTATTATTATTATTATTATTATTATTATTATTATTATTATTATTATTATTATTATTATTATTATTTTTTATAGTAATTACATATAAGAATTCTTTTTCGTTAAGTAATTTTTCATTTAATTATTATTATTATTATTATTATTATTATTATTATTATTATTATTAATTACATTGTTTTATTATTATTATTATTATTATTATTATTATTATTATTATTATTATTATTATAATTATTGTCTGTAATGGTACTGAGGTAAAGGTTGTATGTGCCAGTTAAAATGACGAATAAAAAAAAAAAATTTTTTTTTAAATTAAAATAGAAAATTTATTTTTTTATAATAATTATTATTTTTTTTTTCAATAATTTGTTAATTATTTATAAGAAATAGTGAGGGTACTAAATAATGACAGATAAACAATTTTCTATGCCTGTACTCCGAATTTTAATACCAAGTTTTATTTAAATGAAGATTTTGGAAAAACTAATGGAAATTGAAGAAAATTCATAAGGACCTTTTTTGTAGAAAATTTAAAGAGTAACCAAAAAGGTCCTGAAGATATTTTACGTAGAATACATATTTAAGCCATAAAAGTTCAATTAAATGAAAGAAAATTAAAATAGAAAATTTTCATCCGTGACCTTGAAAGTTTGAATTCAAATTGCGGGTCAGGGAATTGAGATACGGAAAAATTTTTAAGGACCTTTTCTTTAGAAAATTTTATTCCCTACAAAAAAGTATTCTTATGATTTTCTCAAAAAATCGATATTTCTTGAGATTTGAGCCTGGTCATTATTTGGTACCGTCAATTAATCAACTATTAAATTAAAATTGCGTAAAATAAAAATAGGCTTAAAAATTTTAAAGGCATAAAAAAAAATCTGTAATAAATAAAAAATATTAAATAAACTAAAAAAATTAACTAGCGCATTGTAAATCACTATATAGCTGACTTATGATTATAAATATAATTATTATTAATAATAATAACTAATTAAGTGAAACATTAACACCCAAATATTCCAATTCACTTACATAGACATTAAAAATAATGAGCACGCGGTCCGATCGATAACGCGCTGCACTTATAAATAAAATTTAAAAAAATATAAAATAGTGTAATGCTTTTCTGATATTCAGATCTAGTTTAGACTAAAAATATTTAAAAATCTTAAATTTTAATTATAATTATAATTATAAATCCGAGTGAGTTGAAAATGTACATAGTCATATTGTATGAATTTATGAATTTATGAATGAATATTTGAAGATTTTTTATTTCAATACAATTACACACTTAAAAAAAAAATTCAATTTCAATGAAAAATGTAAAAAAAAAAGATTTTGTAAACTTTTCTTTTTTTTTTCTAATTGCGATGGTAACGTAGGCTTGGTTACGATCATAGCAACACTTCCCGTAGCCTAGTAACGCTCCCTACTCCTTCAAGTAATCATAGCAACGCTCCCTACTTTACAACTGAGCCATAGCAACGCTTCCTACTCCGCTATTTACCGTAGAAACCCTCCCCACTCCTTAATGTCATCATAGCAACGCTCTCTATTCTACTACTGAGCCATAGCAACGCTTTCTTCCCCACTATTTACCTTAATAACGCTCCCCACTCCTCAATGTCACCATAGCAACGCTCCCTACTCTACAACTGAGCCATAGCAACGCTTCCTACTCCGCTATTTACCGTAGAAACGCTCCCCACTCCTTAGTCACCATAGCAACGCTCCCTACTCTACTACTGAGCCATAGCAACGATTCCTACACCACTACTGAGCCTTAGCAACGCTCCCCACTTCTTAAAGTCACCATAGCAACGCTCCCTACTCTACTACTAAGCCATAAAAACGCTTCCCACTCCATTGCGTAGCCATAGTAACCCAAAGAGTGTAACTATGACTACCCGATACATCAGCAAGTGTTGCTATGACACTAATTTGCTTATATTTTCATTATTTGGCTGTGAATTTTTTTTTTTTTTTTAATAATTAATATTTGAAAAAAAAAATTACTATTGAGATTTTTGAATGCGTTAAATATGAATAACTACTTATATAAATGTAACATTATATATATGAATATAAATATATTTATTATAATTAATAATAATAACAATAATTATAATTATAATAATAATAATAATAATAATAACTTACGAGTTAGGTATTCTTTGTTGTTTGTATTTTCCAATCGTAATCATTATTATATATATAAATATATATAAATAATAAATATCTATATAAATAATAAAAATATGAGTAATTTATTATTTTATTCTCTTGTTTACAAAAAAAATTTAAAATAAAAAATTTTCCTGTTAAAATTTCTTTTTTGAATTTCCAAAAATTTTCTTATCATTCGGAAAATTCTATCCAGCGAAAATTCTTTTACCGACAGTCAGTAAAAACAAAAACCAACTTATCGGTAGCGGATCCGTAGAATCCGAATTTTCCAACGAACGGTAACCGTCAGGCTTTAGGTTACGGGTCAGAGGTCATAGAAACTCAAAGGTCAAATTTTCTTATTCAAATTTTAGGTTAGGAAAATTTACCAGGTTACTAAGACCCTAGAAGATGGCGGCAGGTCACCCTGTGCTCGACAAACTCACAACAAAATTCCACAGATGGCGCCGCTGGGTCCAAACGTAGAATGCCATTTGTAAAAAAACTGTCGATAAATTCAAACAAATTTATAAATAAATTTTTATAGGAAATTAAATTCTCTACAAAAAAGGACATTTTTATTTTTTCTCTAAAACCCCGACCTTCAAGATACATATAATATATAAATATATATATATGAATTACTATTAAAACTACAAAAATTTAAATAAATTTTTTTTCTAACAGAAAATTAAAAGCTCTTTAAAATGAGTACCGACATGACATATTTTGTAATTTTAAAGATACACATATATTTTAAATTGCATGAAATAAAATATATATACATCTTTTAAAATATGAAAAATAAGTATGTCATGTTGGTACTCGTTTTAAAGGACTTTTGATTTCCTATGAAACTACATATTGAAAAATTATTATTTTTTAATCATTTATCAAAAGATATATTAAATTAATATAAATTAGTTCTTAAACTATAAAAATTTAAATAGATTATTTTTCTAACAGAAAATTAAAAGCTCTAGCAAATGAGTACCGACATGACTATTTTAAAAATTTTGGAGATGTACATATATTTTTATTTGTATAATAATATATATCTCTTAGAATATGAACAATAAGTATGTCATGTTGGTACTCATTTGAAAGAGCTTTTAATTTTCGAGTAATCTACGAGCTTTTTTTAAAAATGTGATAAATATTTTTGTCGCTGATTTTTTCAAATATCATTATTTCCATTGATTCATATATATTTTCATATAAATTAATTATCTTTAAAAAAAAAATAAACAAACGTCTAAGATTTATAGCGAAAGGATCGGAGGAAATTTTAAGACCAAGAAGAAGTCGCTGGGGTAATTAGGGCCAGAGATATAAATTTTTGAAGTTTAAATTTGAAATTCGCGGATTTTCGCGGTTTTTATTCTTTTACTTTTTGGAAATTTGTTGCTCTGAGGCTACTGGAGATTAAGAAATAAAAATTTAGAGGTGTATAAAAAAAGGATTGAAGAAATTTTTGAGACCAAGAAGAAGTCTCTAGAGTAATTATATTTGCAAAGCCCCGCGAGGGTATTTATTCCGTACCTCCCCCATATTGTGCCATGTATAATAAAAAATAATTTTGTAAATAAAAATTGTCAGCCTCTTACCATCTGCACTGAATGCTATTTGGTTTGAATGGTAAAATAATTTTATTGAATGAATTAGATTACAAAAAAATGAAATAAAATGAAAAGGTTACTCCATGTAGTTCTGCAGAACTAGTTAGGAAAATGTATATACATCTTTTTCATTGGATGCAGTTAGAGGTAAAAAATATGATTAGTAAAAAAGTATTCTACTGTTTAAATGGTATTTCCTTTAATTTTATTCAATATATGTATATCCAACGATTTAATTCGATCTGGATAAATCTAAATGAAGTATAGATTTGTCCATATTTGAAATATTAGATCAAATTGGATCGTAACTGATCCAAACTTCGTTCTTACACAGAAAAAAAGGATTTCTTAGTGCAAGAAATTTTGATTTGTCCCAAAAAAATTTTTGTTAGCCTCAAGAAAATTCACGTATCATAAATTGAAAACTTAAAAATTCTTGGAGCGAGAATAAATTTTTTTAGAGCAAGAAATAATTTACTGAACTATGAAATTTTTTCTCATCCTAAAAAAATTTTTGTTCTCAGTTTATAATACACTAAATTTCTCCCGCCAAGAAATTATTTTTTCTGTGCAGGATTATAAAAAAATTTCATTAGTTTTGAATAAAATGGAATTTTTTTTCTAATAAAAAAATATCTAGGTGAACGACCTCTTGTTGAAAAGTTTTTACCTTAACATATATTTTAAAAACTGTGAAAAATTAACTAATAATTAATGATTGAATAAAAAAAGATAACATATTTAAAAAACGATATAAATTTTTATTTAAATAATTATTTACAAGAGTGTTACTGACGTATCATTCATAATCTTGCAATACAGAATCCATCAAATTGACAGCATACGCGTCAGTTAATAATATATCTAATAATTAATGATTAAATAAAAAATTAACTTGCTCGAACATCATCATATGAAAAATTCATCGGTAGTTAAAATATAATTTTGCTTTTCCAAATTTTTTTAAATTTTTTCATTCCATTTTTTTCCAAATTTTTTCATTCCATTTTTTTTCCAAATTTTTCCTTTTTTATTTTATTTCCAAATTTTTCCTTTTTTATTTTATTTCATTCTAACATCACTTATACGGTCTAAAGTAGAATATACTTGCATCCTTTACTGATGAGCCCAGCAAGTATACAGCGTGCAATTCAAAAAATTTTCATCTATTTGATCAACTCGCGGATATGATTCGTACATAGAATCAAATAAATTGACAATATATGAGTCAGTTAATTCATTTAGTGGTTCATTAGAAATATTCAAATTGTGATTTGAAATCTGATTTTCTTCAATTGTGTTGGAGTTCAAATAACTAGCAGTGGCGTTAGTAGCAGTGTGGTTGTTAATATAGTCATACTCACTGTATATCACTGCAGGTTGAAAAATATATACTATATTTGGCTTAAAGAACCACGTTGGCTCAAATAAATACTTCTGACAGTGTAGTCAGAAGAAAATAAATTTTTCCATTTATGGAGAAAAAAAATAACGATTATAGAAAAAAATGCATTTTCTTGCAAAATTTTGAGGACAACTACATTTTTCTGTTGAGATTACAGCTCGATGATTCAAACATTGGAGCATTTATTGGAATAATTTGAATTTGTTTTCTTTATTTCTACCCCACCAAAAACGTTTCTCATAATTTTTTTACCCAATCAAAAAAAAAAGTTATAAACTTTTGAAAAAAATGGCTTTCTTTATTTTAAATGGCTATAAATTTTTCAAAATTGTACCGATTTCGACTTTTTTTTTCAAAGTTTTTGTTTTTAAATATTTTCGAAAAAAAAATACAAAAATATTGCAGCCTATCTTCATCGTTTTTTTTTTACACAGTAAAAAATATTGTGTAAAATCAACACAGTTTGTGTGTTAAAAACAGTTGACACGAAATTTGTGTTGAAATTTTGACATAAACTTTGTGTAACCCCTTTTTAACACAAAGATTATGTTGAAATATCGCCACAAGAGGGCGCAAAGAATTCCACAGTAACACACAAAATGTGTTAATAAAGAGTGTATAACACATTTTTTATGTTACAAAAAGTGACACAAACTTTGTGTTAGTTTAACACAAACCGTTTTCGACACAAATACACAATATTTTTTACTGTGTATTTTTGGAAAAAATAAAAAATTTTTCGATGTTCACGATTTTCAATCTGTGATTTTTTTTTTTTTTTATAAAACTTTGAAATTTTCTTCAAATCCTCAAATTTTTTTGGTAAAGTTGCAAATGTTTGTTAACTTTTTAGTATAATATGTTTGGACACTCGCCTTCTATGAATGAATTTAAAAAAAAAACTTTTTCAAATACATGTAATGTAGATTTCGTGAATCTAATCTGTCTTTTTTTAAGGCCAAATTTGGCTGCAGCCATAATTTTATCTGGAGTCGAAATATATCGGTTCCTCGAAAATAAATTTTCGAGGTAGAATCGCTGGTCTGCCGTATATATATGGCGAATTTTTTTTTCTTTTTTATCTATAAAAGTCAAATAATAATAATGTAATATCAATTCAATGTTTCATTACTTCTGGTTTTTTTCTTCATTGCTTCCATGACATTTCTCAGGAAATGATGATAATAAAGTCTTCCACTGTACAGTGTAAATAAATTCCAACATCATAAATAGACACTTTTGGAAGTATCGAAAATATTGCGAGTTTCAACAGTAGTAAATTCGAACGTAGATGTCGAAGTGAACTTATAAAAGTCACTGAGGTTACTGACATCTGGTGGAGATGAGATCGTTGGAGTTGGAAGACAGTACAATGTCCGAACATGTTCGTCCACTGTACAGCCGTATACATATTCAAAATCGTGAAATGACATGATTTTAATTTGTTTATTTATTAAATAAATTTAGAGATATTTCGGAACTTAAACGGTATTTAGTTCGAATGTAGATGGGAAAGTTATGGAACCCTGATTAAACAAAATGATTAAAAATGATTTCACACGTTAAATGTCCATAAGAGACAGGATTAGAAATGATTTGAAGGATTAAAAAGTATTTAAAATGATTAAAAAACAAATCATTTTTAATCATTTTGTTTAATCAGGGAAGTCACTGAAGTTACGGATATCGCGTGTCAAAAGGTAAAAGCGCGCATGGCTACAGGTTAGTAGTAAGTAGGGAATTATGCTAAAAGAGCGCATAAAAAAATTTTTTTTTGCCATTAGCTTTGAAATTTTTCCAAACGCAAAGATCTGCAAAAAAAAATTTGGGCATCCTTGAGCTAAAAGGGCGTATCTCAAGAATACGCCCTTTTAGCTTTTGAAAAGGAGTGCCTAAAGGTAAAAGGGCGCATAAAAATAAATTCAAGTTTTAATATAAAATACTGACAAATCGTTTTACAAGACAAGTTAGATAAAAAAAAAGACTCCTACACTTTTTTTTTCAAAATTTGGTAAAAACAAAATAATTAAAAAAAAAAAAAAAAATGAAAATATCAAATTTTTAATGAAATAAAAATTTTTGTAACGACTGTAAAAAATAAAAATTTACTGATTTTTTTCTTTAATTATTTTTTTGGATTATTATGGATCCGCTATAAATCAGAGTAATTTGAAAAAAAAAAAAAAAAGAAGTACAGATATGGATAAAGGAGGGTATGGAAATCGTACCTAAATGAACCGGTTACAAATTTCTGCAAATTTTTTTTTTTTTTTTTTTAATTTAGTATAAGAATTTCAAAATAATTTTATAAACTCTAATAACCAATTCCATAACAACAAATATTAATACAATCACGCATACTTTGTGATTTTTCTAAGCATATTTTTAATTTTGATATTAAAAGAACGTATTAGTTAGAATACATTTTTATGAATGCAGCATTTTTTTTTTCATTTTTAGACTTCGGTTAAGCTTTTTAATAAATTTTTCAGAAAAAAAATTTATACGCCCTTTTAACTAGCTTTGGGAAAACAATGTTTGATTTTCAAGCATAGAAAATGTTTACCAATCAATTGGCGATGAAAAAAAAATTTACGCGCCCTTTTAGCCTATCATCAAAAAAATTTCTCATAATTTTTTCAAATTTTTTCACCCAACCAAAAAAATGTTATAAATTTTAGAAAAAAATGGCTTTTTTTAATTTAAGTGGCTATAACTTTTTCAAAATTCGACTGATTCGGATGTTTTTTTTTTCAAAATTTTTGTTTTTAAATGTACTTTTTGAAAAAAAATACAAAAAATTATTGCAACCTATCTCCATTGTTTTTTTTTTAGATTTTTGGAAAAAATAAAAAATTTTTCGATGTTTTCCATTTTGCACCTTCAGGCATGAATCCTGCATGATCATGCATGGTGATTTTTTCCCGAGATGTTTTTTCAATTTATATTTTTTTTCCAATTAAAAAAAATCGGTCTGTCAGTTGACCCTGCGGGCCAGCCCCAAAACATCCCTCTGTTTTCGAGCTCGTTGAGCTCGAAAACATTATTGTAAATACATTTTCGAGCTCTTCGAGCTCGCAAATACTTTTGTATGCCATTGTTTTGTAAAAAACCATTTTTTAGCATTTCTTTCTCCCACGATATCTCGCGAACTAATTAACCGATTTTGATTGTTGAGGTGGCGATCGACGCGTTTAATCAAGTTCTGAAGCTGATCAAATTTTGAAATTGATTTATCTAGCCGTTTTTAAGAAATTTCAAAACAACGGATTTATTTTTAATTTCCGTTAAGGAAAAATTCTAATTTTCCCAGTACAAATTTTCTTCTAAAAATGAATTTTCCCATTTATCGTTACTAAAACTTTCCCAATTTTCTTCGGATTTTTATTTGAAATTTTCTCTGATAATTATAATTTTCCCAATGCCAATTTTCTTGAAACAAAATTTTCCAATTTCCCGCGGTTTTATTTGAAATTTCCATTAAAAAAAAAATCTAATTTTCCCAGTACAAATTTTCTTCTAAAAATGAATTTTCCCATTTATCGTTACTAAAACTTTCCCAATTTTCTTCGGATTTTTATTTGAAATTTTCTCTGATAATTATAATTTCCCAATGCCAATTTTCTCGAAACAAAATTATCGATTTTCTTTCGAAATTGAATTTTCCAATTTTCTTTGTAAACAAAATTTTCCAATTTTCTACGGTTTCATTCTAAATTTCCATGAAGGAAAAATTCTAATTTTCCCAGTAGAAATTTTCTTCGAAGAAAATTTTCAATTTTCTTCTAAAAATGAATTTTCCGGTTTTCTTTGATAGAAAAATCGAATTTTCCCCATGGAATTTTGTTTCGGACAACTTCTGATTTTCTTTTTAAATGAATTTTCCCATTTTTCGTAACTAAAAATTCCCCAATTTTCTTCGGATTTTTATTCGAAATTTTCTCTGATAATTATAATTTTCCCAATGCCAATTTTCTTGAAACAAAATTTTCCAATTTCCCGCGGTTTTATTTGAAATTTCCATTAAAAAAAAAATCTAATTTTCCCAGTACAAATTTTCTTCTAAAAATGAATTTTCCGGTTTTCTTTCATGAAATAAATTCTACGATAAAAAATCTCAATGTCCTCTATTTTCTTTGAAATATAAATTTTCCACAATTTCCCAAACTTTTCCACCCCCTATCTCTACATCAAACTTTTTCCTCCTTTATAAAAATAAAATGAGCAATTGAAGTCTGCACTTTCGGATTTTCCAACTTTTTTTTTCTCATCAATGAAAATCTATAAGGAAAAATGTTTTGTTTTGTTTTTTTTTTTATTTTCTTTATTTATCAAATAAAAAATATCAACAGTTAATGTATTAATATAATTATTATTACTTTTTTTTTAAGAGAGACATATATTTATATATTTTTAATTATACTCAGAGTACGGTACAATTTTCCTTAACCCAATTTTATTTAATTACATTAATATTATTATTATTATTATTATTATTTTAATACAATTTTTTTTAAGTATAAATATAATAAAGGCATAGTATATATTTATTATTAATTAATTAATTAATTAAAATCTTAAAATTATTTTCTTAAATATTTATACGTCATATTTAATATTATTATTAATGTTGATTAATAAAAAAAATCTATTTACATAAAAAAAAAAGTGGAAATAATTTAAGAAAAAAAAATAAATTAAAGCAAAAAAAAAATGTATTTTCTTGTTGATATATAAAAATATGTATATATTCTGTGTGTATGTGAGGATAAATTGACTTATATAAGTAATTAATTATTAGTAATTAGAAAATTTAAATGCCGACTTACAGTAATTGTAAATTAAAAGTTATTTATATTTTTTTTTATGAGAAATTTTTTAGTACTGGCTTAGATTTTTTATTCAATTTAAAAATTTTTTTTTATTTAATGAAAATTGGAAAAGTGGAAATTTTTTTCAGAGTGGAAATGAAAATTTTGATTGATTTTTTAAATAAATTTTTTACGGGAAAATACAATTTAAGAAATTTTCCGCAGATTTTCCAACTTTCTTCAAAAGGAAATGGGAAAATCTGTTCTGTTTTTCTTAGATTGTTTGAGTAAAAAAGAAAAATAGTTTTCTTTTAAGACGCATAATTTTTTAACTGAAAGAAAATTAATTTTCCCATTTTCTGAGGAATAATTTTTTAATGTTCCACGAAAGGAAATTTTCATATTTTCCTGAAGGAAAATTCTTTTTACAATTTTCCTAAAAATTTTCTAATCAAATTTTTCTTTGACAGAAATGATTTTCCAATTTTCCTTTGAGGAAATTCATATTACAACTTTTTCTCAAATTTTCCAATAAAATTTTCCTTCAACAATTTTCCAATTTTCATTTGAGAAAATTCATATTACAATTTTGTGTTTAATTTTCATTGAATTTTTTTTTACTTTTTCTCTAAAGAAAATTCATCTTACAATTTTCCCAATTTTTCATTACGAATTTTCTTTAAATTCTATTTAAAATTTTTTTAAAAGAAAATTTTAACTGTTCTTTAACACAAAGAATTGCCCGCTTTTCCAGAAAGAAAATTCATATTACAATTTTCATTGAAAAATTAATTTTTAGTGGAAATATTTTCCAATTTTTTCTTTAAAGAAAATTCGTATAACAATTTTCCCAAACTTTCTTTAGAAATTTTCTTTAATTTCTATTGAAAATTATTTTAAAAAAGAAAATTTTAATTTTTCTTTAACACAAAGAATTTCCTGCTTTCCCAGAAAGAAAATTCACTTCAATATTTTTTTTAATTTTAGGAAAATTTCCCACTTTTCCTTTAAAAAAATTCACAATATTTTCTAAAATTTTTCTTAAAAATTTTCTTCAACTAAGAATTTTCCTCTTTTCCCAAAGAAAAATCTATACTCCAATTTTTTTAAAATTATCATTAAAGAAAATTAGAAAATTTCCCAAAAAAAATTAATTTTTAAAAGAAAATTACTTAAAATTATTAATCACTAATTAATTATTTAATTATTCACAGACACCTGTACATTAAGTAGTTTATTATTTTTTCTTTTAATTTTAATTAATAATTAATTAATTTACTCCATTACTAATTAATTATTTTGGTGTCGATTAATTTATAAATTTATTTATTCAAATTATAAATACCGCGAATTAACCGCCACCATTTACTTTTTTTCGAGATCGAAATATTTTAATTAATCAATTAATTAATTAATTAATTATCATAAATTTGTATTTTTATTTATAAAATATAATTTATTCTTTACGTTCGGGGTCAGGTTTTGTTTTATGATCCATCGAAGATGACGAGCACTGACGCGGGTGATACGGATGATTGTTGTTATTGTGGTTGTTGTTATGATTATTATTACTATTACTGTGATTATGATGATTGGTGTTATGATGATTGGTCTGATTCCTGGGTACTAAGATGATGTTCCCATCCGCCGCTTGCTGGAGTGAATATTCGTGGGGGTTGTACTGATTACCGTCCGGGTCGCGGAGTGACTGAAAAAAAGTTAAATTGTAATTATTATGGTAATTATTGAATTTATGGAAGAAGTCAATGAGACCTTTTTTGTAGGGAATTTTATTATCTACAAAAAAGTACTGATTTGTTTTTGGCGTAGCTTTGATAGTTTGGGAGATATGGGGGATTATAAGTTTGAGAAATGGGAAATTTTTGGGAGCTACTTTTCTGGAGGGAAAGTTTGAGTGGAAATTACGGGGAAACTATGGGGGTTGGGAAAAAATTTATTGATTTGTTTTTGATAGGAAATTTAATTTTCTACAGATTTGGTTCCGAGGAATTTTCCGCTATCTGCAAGAGTTTTCCCAGAATTTTCTTTAAAAGTTTTTTAAATCGGAAATTTTTTAAAATTCACTTGGAAGTTTTTATTGAAAATTTCGATTCGATGGGAAATTTTCCGAATGATGATTTTCTTTGAAATGAATTTTCCGACATTCTTTTAAACTGAATTTTCCGAATATAAATTTTCCCATTTTCTTTGATGGAAAAACCCAATTTTCCTCGTGTGAATTTTCTTCAGATAACTTCCGATTTCCTTTAAAATGAATTTTCCGATTTTTCGTAACTAAAAATTTTCCAATTTTCCAGATAAGAATATCCCAATTTTCTTCAAAATTTTCTCAGATAGAAATTAAAAATTTTTCAATGCCAATTTTCTTTGGAAAATGAATTTTCCAATTTTCTTTGTAGAAACAAAATTTTCCAATTTTCTTCGAAGTTTTATTCGAAATTTCTTTTGAAAATAAATTTTCTTCCAAAAATTTTCCGATTTTCTTTCAATGAAATAAATTCTTAGGTAAAAAATTTCAATTTCCTCCTCTATTTTCTTTAAAATATAAATTTTCCACAATTTCCCAAACTTTTCCACCCCTACCTCTACATCAAATTTTTCCCTCCTTCTTAAAATCCTCATAACTCGCAAACTATCAGTCCAATCAAAAAATTCCTCATAACCATTTTGATTTACAATCAAATTTCCCACAAATTTTCCTTTTTCCATTTTCCCATATCTCCAATAGTTTTCCCGCAATTTCTTCTCAAACTTTTCCCCCCACAATTTCTAATTGCCTCCAAAAAGAATCATCTCCTTAAAATCCCCAGAACTCAGAAACTATCAGTCCAATCGAAAAATTCCTTATAACCATTTTGATTCACAATCAAATTTCCCACAAATTTTCCCTCTTTCATTTTTCCCATATCTTCAATAGTTTTCCCACAATTTCCACTCAAAGTCCAAACAGAATTTTTTTTCCCAAACTCAAAAAAATAATTAATTAAATAAATTAATTACCTGCAATACGTGTCGGTATAATTGTCCAAATTTGTCTTTAGATCTCACTATCTCACTCTGCAAGTATTCACGGTCGCTCAACAATCTCAGCTTCCGGTCTCTCATTTCTTTAACTTGATCTGCGAGACTCATAATCTGGTCCAATTTTCTCTTCCGACAATTTTGTGCCGCGACTTTATTTTTACCCCGACGTCTTATGTCGCGGATTAATGACAGTTGAGCTTCACTGAGATCATATTTACTGAGCCGCTCATTAAATTCATCCATCGGTAAATTAATTATGTCATGGACCGCAATTGGGACATTTAATGCCCGCGCGCGTTTCTCATCTCGAGTCAAATGTTGATCTTCTGACTCACTTTTACGCACTAGAAAAATATTAATTGTTAATTATTTACACTTATTATGGCCCAGTAATTACGCTAATTAATTAAACAAAAAATTAAAAATTTTTTTACTTTTTTTATCGCGAGTCAACGGCCGCATCGGTCCCGAGCTGTCTGGAGGTAAATGATACGTGTGATTGTGATGGATGTGTTCCAAAGCTGTTCTTCCAGGTACGTGGTGTACTAAAAAAAATAATTATCATTAATTAATAACTTTAATTAATTAATTTATTTATCCGCGGATTTGAAAAAATGGCGGGAAAAATGTGAGGCTTTTCTTTATTTTTTTTTGAAGGAATGAAAAGAGATAAAAGAACGAAATTTTTTTGGAAATTGTGGAGAAAATTCTGGAGAAAATTTTGAGACCAAGACGAAGTCTCTGGGGTAATTAGGGCCGGAGTTATGAATTTTTGAAATTTAAATTTAAAATCCGCGGATTTTCGCAGGCTCTATTTTTTGAATTTAAAAAAAATTGTAGCTCGGAGGCTGCGGGAAATTAAGGAATGAAAATTTAGGGGTGTATAGAGGAAGGATTGGAGAAAATTTTGAGACCAAGACAAAGTCTCTAGGGTAATTAGAACCGAAGTTATGAATTTTTGAAATTTAAATTTTAAATCCGCGGATTTTCGCAGTTTGTATTTTTTTAATTTTTTAAAAATTGTAGCTCGGAGGCTGCTGGAGATTAAGGAATGAAAATTTAGAGGTGTATAGAGGAAGGATTGGAGAAAATTTTGAGACCAAGACGAAGTCTCTAGGGTAATTAGGACCGAAGTTATGAATTTTTGAAATTTAAATTTCAATTTCGCGGATTTTCGCGGTTTTTTTTTGGATCTTAGAAAATTTTTTTTGAAGTAATGACCAGAGATTAAGGAATCAAAATTTTCACAGTCGTAGAGAAATGTTTAAAGAAAATTTTGAGACCAAGAACAAGTTCCTGGGGCAATTAGGGCCGGAGTAATTAATTTTTTTAAATCAACTTTTAGATCCCAGTTGAGAATTTTTTTTTTTGCCAACTAAAAAAATTTTTTTTCGCCAAATTAATGAAAAATTAATTACATTGATGTCTTGTGAAGTCGACGCTGCAACTATACTTCAATTCGTGCGCAGCCGCACCATCATTTGGACTATAAGAGTGCCCTGGACCCACGGCTCCAACGCTCTGAGGATCGTACTCGTATTTAATTGGTGTCGCGTGTCCATTATGCCCCAATGGTGATCCTGTACGAAAAAAAAATCGATTAGACTTCTGAGCTCAATAAAAAATTTTATAAAATTATAAAAAAATTATTTTACCTGTTCCTTGTTCTTGGAAATATCTTTTGCCGAACATTTGATGTTTCTTTTGTGCTACCGGTGGTATTCTATCAGCCTGACAACGTGTATTCCCATTTCTTCCATTAACTGTGTAATTACATTCATATTGCATACGATATTTACTGAAAAAAAAAATTACGATTTCAAATTTTTGAATTTATTTTTTTTGAAAAATTTTTTTGACAAAAATGACTAGCATCCCTGTATTCCTGATGAGATTTCACGTAGAATGAGTACCCACAAGCCTATATTTTGTTCACTTAGTTTTCATGTAATTACCCAGTAATTAAAAGTAATTAATTTACTACTTAGCAAGTACTTTTTCAAAATATATTGATGTGGGTACTCAAACTAATGGGAATTTCCTTCCGAATACTCTGGTACCAATCAAAATTTTTCAAATTCCATTTTTCGAAAATTCAAAATTTATTTTTTTCAAAAATGAAAATTTAAACAATCGGCTACTAGATTCTTCAAGTTTGTACAATTCCGCGTAGAATGAGTACCTACAACCTTACTTTCTATTAACTTCGACTCCATGTAATTACCCAGTAATTAAAAATAATTAATATACTACTTAGCAAGTACTTTCTCAAAATATATTGATGTGGGTACTCAAAGTAACGGAAATTTCCTCCCAAATACAGTGGTACCAATTAAAATTTTTTAAATTCCATTCTTCAAAAATTCAAAATTTTTCATTTCTTCAAAAATGAAAATTTAAACAATCGGCTACTATATTTTTCAAGAAGATACAATTCCGCGTAGAATGAGCACCCACAATCCTACATTCTGTTCACTTATTTTTCATGTAATTACCCAATAATTAAAAATAATTAATTTACTACTTATTAAGTACTTTTTTTAAACATATTGATGTGGGTACTCAAACTAACGGAAATTTCCCCCCGAATCTTCTACTACCTTCCATTTTTTCCCAAACTCAACCTACAATTAATAACAACAAATAATTACCTGGCATAGTCCATAGAATAATGAGAATCGGCTTGTGTATGGCTGGAATTTGATCCTGTTTCCATATACTCATTGTCAGACAAAGATGGGACTCGTTCACTCCCCATACTACTGACCGCGCTGTCACTCGATGCATCAAGACGTTCGTCAGTTATCGCGCAATTCAAATTTGTAACTCCCGCGTTATTTGTACCGGTCCCAGTCGTTTGGACCGACAGTCCGCTTTGTACGCTTGAGGTATTCGTCGCTCCAGTTCCATTGTTACTCGTAGTATTGTCCCAATTTCTCATTCCGTACATTCCTAAAAAAAAAAAAAATGAACAAAAAAAATTAAGAAATTTTCAAAAAAAAATTTTATTTTTATTTTTATCGAGTGACGGATAGAGATGAGTCATTAGTCACTCGATAGCATGCATGCATTCATTATTATTATTATTATCATTATAGTAAGTCACGTATTCTGATGATCGCGAGTTCTTTGAATTCTTATTAACACGCGTCAGCTATATTACGTTTATTTACGTCTTAGATAATTTATATACTCATATATATGTACCAAGTTGATTAATTAATTTAATTAACGTAATTAATTTAAAAAATCAAAATAAAAAACTCAAAAATCGGCAGTGAGGTTTGAAAGGACAAGGGTTCAAAATTCGATATTTCGAAAAGTTGTCATCGAATTTTGAAAAAGTTATAATGAAAATTGTAGCTGAGTGTCTAAGCTTTGAAACGAGACCAAGAGCATGAAAAAATTTTGATTAGAACGGAAGTTATGAATTTTGGAAGATGGAATTTTGAAACTGGGAAAAGTAAAAAATTTGAATGGAGGAAAATCGGTTGTTTGGGCTTCGATATCTCGAAAACTATTGATCGGACATTAATTATCGATATTACAAAAATTGTAGCCAGTAATCTCATCTGTCAAATGAGCCCGGTCCCGTCTCTTAATTTTGATAACTTTCGAAGTTATGGATTTTCAAAACAGAAAAAAATTTTCAACACTAACGATAATTACTTAAAAATTTATTAATTACACTCTCTAATTATTACACTAATTAATTAACTCATTATTGTGCATTAATAACTCACTCTATTAATAATTTCATTAATTAATTAATTTATTTATTTACTAAATAATTAAAAATTCACTAGAACTGAAAAAAAATAAAAAACGAATTTGACTCAACAATAAAAATAAATTTACCAAATTATTTAATGACTCAGCAATTTTTGAAACATTCACAGAAGTGATAAGAGTTATTACATCTTATCATTACGATAATTCACTTTTTTTTTTTTATTTTCATTATTATTATTAATTTTTTTTTTCTTTCTTCGATTCGTAATTTTTTTATAAATAATTACAATTATTATTATTATTATTATTATAATTATTGAAATTATTAATAATAATAACAATAATAATAATAAATTAAAAAAAAATTAATTCAGTCATTAAATTTTGAATTTCAAACCTTTTTTTTAAATTTCCCGCGAAAAATTCAAATTTAAAAAAAAATGATATTAATAATAAATGTAAATTCTTTGAATTTGAATTTTCAAAAAAATTTCCCGCGAAAAATGAACATTTAAAAATTAATAAATAAAAATCATAGTAATAAATTTTGGAATTTAAATTTATTATGAAATTTCCCGGGAAAAATTCAAATTTAAAAATTAATGAATAAATAAAAAAATAGTATTAATAATTAATTTTTGAATTTGAATTTTTAAAAAATTTCCCGGGAATAATGAACATTTAAAAATTAATAAATAAAAATTATAGTAATAATTTTTGAATTTAAATTTATTATGAAATTCCCCGGGAAAAATTCAAATTCGAAAATGAATGAATAAATAAAATAATACTATTAATAATTAATTTTTGAATTTGAATTTTTAAAAAATTTCCCGCGATAAAGAAAAATTTAAAAATTAATAAATAAAAATATTAATTATGAATTTTAAATTTCAATTTAAAAAAACAATTTCCCGCGAAAATTTGAACTTCTGTTTTTGTATTTTTAAACACTTGATTACATTTTTATTAGCAATAGTAATTAATAATATTGAAAATTATAATTATTATTATTAATATTATTAATAATAATAATAATAGCAAAAAAATTTTCACTTGCGTAGACAGCAGACACTTGTTTAAATAAAAAATAAAAATAATAAATATAATAATCACTAAAAAATATAATTAATGACTAGGATTTATATATATTACGATAATAAACTATACATATATATATATATACATAAATATATGAAACGTACGCGAGTAAGTACCTCGAGGTTCTGAATCATTTTTTGTAATCACGCGTTTATTATATGCGACTACGTCTCAATAAAATTCAATAAAAATTCTTCTTTTTTTCAAATTCAAAAAAAAAATATTTTTAAAATCTACATAAACAAATTTTCAAAATTTCCAGTAAAAAAAATTTAAAATTTAAACAAAAAAAAAATTATTTGCAAATTTGAAATTTTCCCGCCGAAAAAAAATTGAATTAGCGCATGCGCACTAATCTCTTTTTCGTCTCAGTAAAATTAAATAAAAATTCTTCTTTTTTTCAAATTCAAAAAAAAAAATTTTTCAAAATCTACATAAACAAATTTTTTAACTTTCCCTTAAAAAAATTTAAAATTTAAACAAAAAAAAAATGATTTTTAGTTTTTAAATTTTCCCGCCGAAAAAAATTGAATCTGCGCATGCGCACTAGTCCTGTTTTTTGTCTCTGTAATAAATGGCGGGATTTGCTACAGACATAGACGCGCACACGTGCACGCAACTAGTAAGTTACACCCTCTCCTACCCTCTCACACTTTTACACACACGCACACACACGCGCGCACATGAAAACCCTTTGTCTTGTCTCTTGTCCTTTGTCACAACTCGAGCACGAGCACGCGAGTCAGTTTAAACTCAAGTTCAATCTCGTTCTCATTCTTACCGGAATTTTCATCCCGATAACATCGAATTTATTTTTTCTCACGTAAAAAAAAAGTTTATTTAAATTTTTGAAAATTTAAACACCGGTAATCTATTTGATTAATAGAAAGTTATTAATAAATAATAAGTAATTATTTAAAAATTTAAATTTCCAAAGATTTGTTTAATAATTTAACAACTGACGCACGTTTATTTTTTTTGGTAAGTAACAAAAAAAAAGAATATTGATTAATTTTTATTAAAAATTGATTATTATTAATAATAATTAGTAATTTTTTGATTAAATAATTAGTAATTTTATTTAAAATCTTCGCGTTTTTTTTTCATAGAAATTTTTTTGCCGGCATTTTGTTGGTTAAAAAAAAAGAAAGAATTAAATTGTTAATTTTTTTGATTCAAATGAGACTTTTTTTTATTTAATTAATTAAGTAGTTGATTAAATTATTGGTAATTAATTTATTGATTTAATTATTGCGATTTAGTGAAAAATTGTCGGTTTTTTTGTGGAACTTTTTGCCGCCATTTTGTTTCTTTGTTTCAAAGTCTAGCAGTAATTGAAAAAAAATGCAACTATTTTTTTTAAAAGTTAATTAGTTGTGGAATTTAATTAATAATTGCAATTTTAATTTTTTTTTAATTCAAATTTTTTTTAACGGCCACGAGTTGAAAATTTTTTTTTAATTTCATTTTTATTCAAATTAATAAATTAAATATTTAATAATTAAATTAATTATCAGTTTTTTAATTGAGAAAAAATTTATTTTAATTTTTTTTAACGAAAAAAAAAAATTCACTTTTTTCTGTAAGTTTTTGCCGCCATTTTGTTTCTTTGTTTAAAAATTTTAAAATTGATAAAAATTCAATTTTTTTAAATTAAAAAAGTTAATTAATTAATAATTTTAATAAATCGACTTTTAATTTTTTTTTAATTTCAAATTTTTTCACCCCCAGTTGATTTTTTTTTTTTTTCTAATTGATTAGTAAATTTTAATTAAAATAAAATTTGTAAATTTTTTTAATCAAAAAATTTAAAAAAATGAATTTTTTTCTCAAAGTTTTTCCCGCCCTTTTGTTTCATTCTCGAAAAACTTTAAATTTTCAAATTAAAAATCCTATTTTATTTATGACACTAAAGTTTGCCAAGTAAAAATTTTCGGATTCATTTTTAAACGACAAATTATAAAAAAAAAAAATCTTTTGAAAAAATTGCACTTGTAGTTTTTGAAATTTTTCACACGTGCATTTTTTTTAGTCTCTCGTTTTTTTTTAATCCAATCATTGAAAATAAATTCAAAAATTTTTAGTTGCCTGTTAACTTCAGGATCATATTTTTTTTTACTAATTAATTATTTTTTTTTGATTTTGTTAATTAATTTAACGAAAAAATTCACTGATAATTAAAAAATATGACGACTGCATTCTAATAAAAATATTTAATTTCTTTACTAAAAAAAAATTTCCTTTGAAATCTCAACGGAAAATTCTCGACTCGATTTAAAAAAAAAATAAAATAACATTTAGAAGAGAAAATTTTTTAAATATATACTTATATATTTATATTTTTATTGACTTTTGAGCTCAAGTTTGTTTTTTTTTTACTTTTACGAGCAGATTATCTTTTGTTCGGTTTAGTCGCGTAGATTCTAGAGACTAAATTCTGAGAACTCGAGTTATTTATTTTACTTGTGTCTATATCTATATATATAAATGTATATAACTTTTTTTTTTCTCTGAGCATTCGATTCATTACTGAGTACTTGACTTTATTTAGTAAAATAAAAAAAATAAAAATTTTATTTTAATTTTTTTTTTAATTGTCGATATCTCGATGGTCATAAAAAATAAATGCACGTTCTATCTATGAATTTCAAAGGAAATTTGATGCTCTACAAATTCGGTCTCATTAAAAATCATCGTAAATTCAATCGTTTAAAAGTTACAGTCATTTTAATTCTTTATTATTAAACTGTTTACGATCTCAGTAATTAAATTTTTGTTTATTCATTTTAAATTACTGTATCTTTTAAACTATTGGTCCTACGATATTTTTTATAAGGACCAAAATTGTAGGAAATTTAATTTACAATAATTTTGGTCCTCATAAAAATTACCGTAGGATCAATATTTCTAAAGTTATGGCCATTTTAATCAAGTTACTTGAAATTTTTAAAAAAATTTAATTTCAAAATTTCTAAAATTAAAAATTTTGAGTTTTCGAGTTTTTTCAAAGAGACAAAAGTTGTAGGAAATTAAATTTCCTTTCCAACGAGTACCCACAACGTCTATTTATCTTAAAATTTTCCCTTACAAAATCACGCGGTAAAATAAAAAAATTCAAATTTTCAAATTTTGAGTTTATGAATTTTTTCAAAGAGACGAAAGTTGTAGAAAATCAAATTTTCTTTCCCACGAGTACCCACAACGTCTATTTATCTCAAAATTTTCTCTAACAAAATCACGCGGTAAAATAGAAAAATCCAAATTTTTAAATTTTGAGTTTATGAGTTTTTTCAAAGAGACGAAAGTTGTAGAAAATCAAATTTCCGTTCCAATGAGTACCCGCATCGTCTATTTATCTCAAAATTTTCTCTAACAAAATCACGCGGTAAAATAAAAAATTCAAATTTTTAAATTTTGAGTTTATGAGTTTTTTCAAAGAGACGAAAGTTGTAGAAAATCAAATTTCCGTTCCAATGAGTACCCGCATCGTCTATTTATCTCAAAATTTTCCCTTACAAAATTACGCGGTAAAAAAAAAAAATTCAAATTTTTAAATTTTGAGTTTACAAGTTTTTTCAAAGAGACAAAAGTCGTAGGAAATTAAATTTCCTTTCCAACGAGTACCCACATCGTCTATTTATCTCAAAATTTTCCTTACAAAATCACGCGGTAAAATTTAAAAATTGAAATTTTCAAATTTTGAGTTTACGAGTTTTTTCAAAGAGACAAAAGTTATAGAAAATCAAATTTCCTTTCAAACGAGTACCCACATCATCTATTTATTTCCCCATTTTCCTTCAAAAAATAACCTGGTGACTTTTATTTTCCAGACTTGATTTACCACCGACAAAATGAGTGACTGGGGAAATCCGAGCACCGTAAGTAACTTCCCCCTCCTTTCCCAAAATAATTTCAATTTCTCACAAAAATTTAACTTCCAGAACTCCGACGGTCGCGATTACGGCCGCGGCCGCGGCTTCAAGTCATCCGACGACTCCTCAAATCCCGGAACGAACGGCCACCAGGAATCATCAGACTGGACAACAGGAACCGGAACCGAAAACCAAACCAACGGATCCTCCGACTGGGCGACCGGAAATCAAACCAACGGTTCCGATGCCTGGGCGACCGGAAACCAAACCAACGGTTCCGATGCCTGGGGCCAATCAAACGACACCACCAACGACTTCTCCAACGACTACTCCAACGACAACGAAAACTCTGAAGACCGTGGCCGTGGTCGCGGACGTGGCCGTGGCCGCGGTCGCGGTCGTGGTCGCGGAGGTCGCGATCGCGACGGAGGTCGAGACCGTGACAACAACGAAGGCCTCGACGACTTGAACTCCGCCGACGCTCCCGAAGACGGCGAAGAAAAAAAACCCCCCGTGACTTACATCCCCCCCGAGCGCAACCTCGACGACGACGACGAAATCTTCAACACCAACGTCTCCGCGGGCATCAACTTCGACAAGTACGACGCCATCGACTGCAAGGTAACCGGGGACGCAGTTCCCCCCCCAATCTCCGCCTTCGACTCTCTAAAATTACGCAGCGCCCTGATGACCAACATCGGGAAGTCGAACTACAAGAAACCGACCCCCGTTCAAAAGCACGCGATCCCCATCATCCTGGAGGGTCGCGACCTGATGGCCTGCGCGCAGACAGGAAGTGGCAAAACCGCGGCCTATTTGATCCCCATCGTCCATCGTCTGCTAGAAGACAACCAGGAGATGAAATTAATCGACCGCGGGTGCGAGCCCCAGGTCATTATCATGGCGCCCACTCGGGAACTCGTCACCCAGATCTGCTGGGAAGCCGAGAAATTTTCCAAGGACACGATCCTGCGGTGCGTCGCCTGCTACGGGGGAGTAAAACCCGTCCACCAGGCGGACCAACTGCGCAAGGGCGCGCACATCGTCGTCGCGACCCCAGGGCGGCTTAATGACTTCGTCAAAGGCGGGAGGATCGGCTTCAGCAGCGTCAGGTTCCTGGTCCTGGACGAGGCCGACCGGATGCTGGACTCTGGGTTCCTGACAGCGATGGAGGAAATTATCGAGCATGAGCAGATGACCCCCAAGGCGGAACGCGTGACTTTGATGTTCAGCGCGACCTTCAGCGGGGAAGTTCAAGAATTGGCGCGAAAATATTTGAATAATTATTTGTTCCTGACGGTGGGAATCGTCGGCGGCGCGTGCGCTGACGTCGAGCAAATATTTTATGAGGTACCGAAGACGGAGAAGAGGAAGAAGTTGAAGGAACTTCTGGAACGCGATGGAGGTCAGAGTCTGAAGCTCAAGACGATCATTTTTGTGGAGACCAAGAAGACTGCGGACTTCATCGCCGCGTATATGAGCGACATCTCGTTGCCGGCGACGAGCATCCATGGGGACAGAGAGCAGAGGGAGAGGGAACTTGCGCTGGCGGACTTCAGGTCGGGCAAGATGCCGATTTTGGTCGCGACTTCGGTCGCTGCGAGAGGACTGGATATCAAGAATGTCGCGCATGTTATTAATTATGACCTGCCCAAGTGCATTGATGACTATGTGCACAGAATTGGGAGGACTGGGAGAGTTGGGAACAGGGGCAAGGCCACGAGTTTCTACAACCCGGAGTCGGATGATGGGTTGGTTGCGGATCTGGTCAAGGTGCTGACTCAGGCGGGACAGGAAATTCCGGAGTTCTTTAATGTTGGAGGTGGATTCGATGCTGGGCAGGCCAGCGGCTTCGGTGGTCAAGATATCAGAGATGTGAGTAATTTTTTAATTGAATTTTTGGGGTATGGGGAATTTTTGAAATTTGAATTTTTTTATTTCAAAGTTTCGAGTTGACATTTTTTTTAATTTGAAATTTTTTTTTTATGGGGAATTTTAAAACTTGAATTTTATTATTTCTAAGTTTCGAATTGATATTTTTTTGATGGGAACTTTGAAAATTTAGATTTTTTTAGTTTGACTGAAATTTTAATTGTTAAATTTATGGGGGATTTTTAGAATTGAGTTTTTTTATTTTTGAATATTGAATGAATGTTTTTACAGTTAGAATTTTTGACGGGTTGATTTTCAATTTTGATATTTTTTGGAATTTTTATCTTATGGGAAATTTTTAGAACTTGGATTTTATTATTTCTAAGTTTCGAGTTAATATATTTTTTTAATTTAAAATTTTTTTTATGAGGAATTTTAAAAATTAAAATTTTTCTGGTTTGACTGATATTTAAATTTTGATTTCTACGGGAGTTTTTAAAAGTTGAGTTTTTTTATTTTTAATCTTTGATTGAATATTTTTATACAGTTAAAATTTTTGACGGTTTGATTTTAATTTTTGTCATTTTTTGGAATTTTTATCTTATGGGGGACTTTTGAAATTTGAATTTTTTTATTTTTAAGCTTCGAGTTAATATTTTTTTTATTTTGAAATTTTTTTTATGGGGAATTTTAAAAGTTTAGATTGATTGATTTAGATTGAATATTTTTACAAAGTTTAAATTTTTATTGGTTTGATTTTTATTTTGGATAATTTTTGGAATTCTTATCTTATGGGGAATTTTTAAAACTTGAATTTTTTATTTCTAAATTTTCAGTTCATTTTTTTTTTTTTTTTAATTTGAATTTTTCCAAATTGATTGAAATTTTTTTTTTATGGTGAATTTTTAAAAGTTGCAATTTTTCTAGTTAGACTGAAATTTTTAATTTTATGAGAAATTTTTTAAATCATGAATTTAAATTGAATGTTTCTACGAAATTTAGATTTTTTTTTAGTTGATATTAATTTTTGATACTTTTTTAAATTTTGTTTTATGGGGAATTTTTTAAATTGACATTTATTTATTTTTAAGTTTCAATTTGATATTTTTTTAATTTAAAATTTTCTTCGTTAATTGAAATGTTTTTGTGGGGAATTTTGATTCAGATTTTTCTGGTTAAATCGATTTTTAAAATTTCATTATAATAGGGAATTTTGTTAGAATTTTAATTTTTTTATTTGCAAATTATAATTGAACGTTTTTACGAAATTTTGAATTTTTTGGTTGATTTAATTTTTGATCTTTATTTAATTTTAATTTTATGGGGAATTTTAGAAATTTGAATATTTTCATATAGATTAAAATTTTTTTTATCGGAAATTTTCAAAATTTAAATGTTTGCATAAATTAATTTTATTTGAAAATTTATTTAATTTAAATTTTTCTTAATCGATTAAAATCTTTATTTTATGGGGAATTTTAATAATTAAATTTCTTCTAAAATTCTGAATTTCAATATTTGTATTTTTGAATTTTAGTTTCAAATTTTTTTTTAAATCGCAATTTTGCCATTTCAATTCCAAAAATATTTTTTTTTAATTTCAATCTCATGGGGAATTTTCAAATTAAAATTTTTTCTAAAATTTGAAACTAATCTCTAATTTTCTCAAACAATACTGCATTTTAAAAATTTTTAAAACTTATGAGAAATTTGAAAATTCAAATTTTTATGGGGAATTTTGAAAATTTAATTTTTACCAAAATTTTAATTACAAATTTCTGTAACATTAAAATTCTTCAAAAAATTTTCTAAATCTTGTCAAAAATTTTATTTAAAATTTAAATTTTTCGCGGGCTTTAAATTAAAAAATTTTTTTCTTCATTTCAAAATTAATAAAAAAAATTTTTATTTTTTTTTTTTACAGAACTACAATCAGCCTGCCGACACTGAAGCCAGCGAGACCTGGTAATCTCACCCCCAACCATTTCATTTATTTTTCTTTAATTATTTACTTGCAACAAAAAAATCGGACGTTTTTATTCCCGATAATTATAATTTTTTTTTACCTCGCGGTATCGCTACTTAATTAAAATACCCGCTCACTATTTAAAAATATTCTCAAAAAAACTCAAAACAATTTTTTTTTATTTAAAAAAAAAATCAAATTAAAAAATTTTCCATTTTATTATTTTTCACTTTTTTCTATTGAACTAAAAAAAAAATCATTGACGATAAATGATACAAACTAATTAATCATTAATTTAAAAAAATCATTAGCATCAATATGATAATTATATTTAATAATTTACATTGTAACAAATAAGTGGATGAATAAATCATTAAAAGAAATTAATGATTAACTATGAAAGCCATGACAATAAAAAATGTAAAACGTTGATTATAATGATTAATAAAAAATCTAAAATGACTAATTAATGGGTAAATTAATTATGATTAGTGTAAAACTTACCGTCATCGTCAACTAGATGCATCAGCTGTAAGTCCGGATCGAGGAGGTTCGAGAAGAGACCGTCGGTTTGGTTGAGAGTCCCCTCGGAGGGAAGAGGGTTGTGGGGGTAGTGGGTGTAGTTCATGTCGTGGGGCTCGGTCTTGTAGGACCCATTTGTTGTGTCGGTCCCAATTGGCTCGGAGCTGTTGGTCAGGTTCATGGAGGTCGCGACTGCTGACCCCAAATTTGATGGTCCTGGAAAAAAAATTTTTTTATTTGATCAGTTTTTGGGCCTTGTGGATTTTTGGGCCCAATTCACTTTGTGGACTTCGAGTTTTGGGTCTTGTACATATTTGATACTGATTTATTTCGGGCCTGGTGTGTTTTTCTGAAGCTTCGAGGTTTGGGCCTGAATTATTTTTGGGCCTCATGTATTTGAGAATTTATTTTTTAAACTTCATTAATATCTGACTTGTAATTTTAAAATCGGGCCTTACAAAATTTTTTGAAATGATTCATTTTTGGGCCTTATATATCATTTCGGGACTTCTACTTTTGGGTCTTATGGATTTGTGAATTAATTTTTGAACTGCAGTAATATTTTTAAATCATGCCATTTTTAGTTGGGCCTTGAGAATATTTTTGGGACTTATTTGTTAAGTTTTGTACATTATTTCGGGGCTCTAGTTTTGGGTCCTATGGATTTGTAAATTTGTTTTTTGAGATGCATTAATATTTTTGTCTTGTAATTTTTAAATTGGGCCTTACAAAGATTTTTGAAATGAGTCATTTTTGGGCCTTATATATTATTTTGGGTCTTATGGATTTATGAATTTATTTGTGAGCTGCATTAATATTTTTAAATCATGTCATATTTAATTGGGCCGTAAAAATATTTTTGGGACTTATTTGTCAAGTCTTGTACATTATTTCGGGGCTCTAGTTTTGGGTCCTATAGATTTGTAAATTTGTTTTTTGAGATGCATTAATATTTTTGTCTTGTAATTTTTGAATTGGGCCTTATAATTATTTTTGACACTTATTGGGCCTTATTCATTATTTTGTATCTCGGAAATTTTAATTGTTACAGGATTTTATCCTAGTTCATTTTGGGTCTAATATTTTTTTAAATTGGGCCTTATAATTACTTTCTTTTATATTTAAAATAAAAAAATGGTCTTACCGATATTTTGAAAAGGCCCCGTGGAATTATAATCACCGACAGGTAGAGGTAACGTTGCATTGTTAAGAACAACATTACGCTGCATGTCATAATGATGAGATGAATTTAAACCGTGTCCTGGATACCCTGGATGGGATGGATGTCCAAAATCCGTCGCACCAGGAAATGATAGGAATAAATCCGTCGTCCATCTTTGGTCCCCGCCCATTCGTCGGCCATATGCAACTTGACTCTGAAAAAATTAAAATTCATTATTCATTAATTCAAAAAAAAACCGCGAAAATTCGCGAATTTAAAATTGTTATTTCATTCATTTATCACTTGGGCCCAAATTACCCCAGAGACTTTTTCATGGGCTTGAAATTTATTTCAAACCTTCCTCTATACACATGTAAATTTTTTTTTTCTTGAACTCTAATAGCCTCGGAGTCAAGACTTTAAAAATTCCTCTAGGAAAAACCGCGAATTTCAAATTTTAATTTTAAAAAATTTACAACTCGGGCCCTAATTATCTCAGGGACTTCTGATTGGTCTTAAAATTTTCTTTGTTATTTCTTCTGTAAACCTGGAAAATTTTACTCCTTGTTCACTAGTATCTTTCGAGTTACGAATTTTTAAAAAATGCGCAAAATAAAAACCGCGAAAATCCGCGAATTTAAAATTTTAATTTTTGAAAATTTATAACTCTGGATCTAATTACCCTAGAGACTTCGTCTTGGTCTCAAAATTTTCTTCAATCTTCCCTCTATGACCCCCTAAATTTTTATTTCTTAATCTCTTATAACCTCGGAGCTAAAAATTTAAAAAAAAACCGCGAAAATCCGCGAATTTAAAATTTTAATTTTTTAAATTCATAACTCCGGCCCTAATTACCCCAGAGACTTCGTCTTGGTCTCAAAATTTTCTTTGTTATTTCCTCTAAAAACCTGTAAAATTTCAATTTTTGCTCTCCACTATCTCCTGAGTTACAAATTTTTAAAAAGTCCCGCCAAATAAAAACCGCGAATTTCAAATTCAAATTTCAAAAATTCATAACTTCCGTTCCAATTACCCCAGAGACTTCGTCATGGTCTCAAAATTTTCTTTAATCCTCCCTCTATAACCACCTAAATTTTCATACCTTAATCTCCCATAGCCTCAGAGCTAAAAATTTTCAAAAAAACCGCGAAAACCGCGAATTTAAAATTTTAATTTTTGAAAATTCATAACTCTGGCCCTAATTACCCCAGAGACTTCGTCTTGGTCTCAAAATTTTCTTTGTTATTTCCTCTAAAAACCTGTAAAATTTCAATTTTTGCTCTCCACTATCTCCTGAGTTACAAATTTTTAAAAAGTCCCGCCAAATAAAAACCGCGAATTTCAAATTCAAATTTCAAAAATTCATAACTTCCGTTCCAATTACCCCAGAGACTTCGTCATGGTCTCAAAATTTTCTTTAATCCTCCCTCTATAACCACCTAAATTTTCATACCTTAATCTCCCATAGCCTCAGAGCTAAAAATTTTCAAAAAAACCGCGAAAACCGCGAATTTAAAATTTTAATTTTTGAAAATTCATAACTCTGGCCCTAATTACCCCAGAGACTTCGTCTTGGTCTCAAAATTTTCTTTGTTATTTCCTCTATGACCCCCTAAATTTTTATTTCTTAATCTCTTATAACCTCGGAGCTAAAAATTTAAAAAAAAACCGCGAAAATCCGCGAATTTAAAATTTTAATTTTTTAAATTCATAACTCCGGCCCTAATTACCCCAGAGACTTCGTCTTGGTCTCAAAATTTTCTTTGTTATTTCCTCTAAAAACCTGTAAAATTTCAATTTTTGCTCTCCACTATCTCCTGAGTTACAAATTTTTAAAAAGTCCCGCCAAATAAAAACCGCGAATTTCAAATTCAAATTTCAAAAATTCATAACTTCCGTTCCAATTACCCCAGAGACTTCGTCATGGTCTCAAAATTTTCTTTAATCCTCCCTCTATAACCACCTAAATTTTCATACCTTAATCTCCCATAGCCTCAGAGCTAAAAATTTTCAAAAAAACCGCGAAAACCGCGAATTTAAAATTTTAATTTTTGAAAATTCATAACTCTGGCCCTAATTACCCCAGAGACTTCGTCTTGGTCTCAAAATTTTCTTTGTTATTTCCTCTATAAACCCGTAAAATTTCAATCCTTGCTCTCCACTATCTTCTGAGTTACAAATTTTTAAAAAGTTCCCGCCAAATAAAAACCGCGAATTTCAAATTTAAATTTCAAAAATTCATAACTTCCGTTCTAATTACCCCAGAGACTTCGTCTTGGTCTCAAAATTTTCTTCAATCCTCCCCCTATAACCACCTAAATTTTCGCTTCTTAATCTCCCATAGCCTCGGAGCTAAAAATTTTCAAAAAAACCGCGAAAACCGCGAATTTGAATTTCAAATTTAACCCGCCAAAATTACCAACTCCCGCCCAAATTACCCCGCAGCTCCTAAACAGAACAAAAAATTTTCATCATTTCCCCCCTTTTACCCCCACAAAATTTATCCAAATCCGATTAAACCCAAGCCCTAGTCTCGTCTGTAAGCCTCAAAAAAAACTCCCGGGTGGCCAAGTAAAAAATAATTTTTCCTCGTCAGTATAAATAATTTAAATTTAATCAGACAGATCTAAGGACACCATAAGATTGTCAGGTGTCAAACATATATGTATAACATCGTTAAACTATTGTTATTATTATTATTATTAAATATCTTTTTAAAGTATCGGACTCCTGCTGATTGCGTGGGAGTTATTAATAGTCTGACAAAAATATATACACATATATTCATCAATCATATTTTTATTTAAATATATCAAAATTAACTTTTGTCGTCAAAAAAAAATTTTTTTTTTCATTTAAAAAAAAAAAAAAAAAAAAAAAAAAATTACCGTAAGGTAAAAAAAAAAAAAAAAAAAAACGATAATAATAAAATGCAATTGCATCTGTCGTGCTGAGGTGATGATGCATTTAAATAGATTTTTTTATTTCAAATTTCTATTGCTGTCAGGCCGCCATATGGCGAATGTTCGCGGATTCGCGCTAGTGTAATTTTATTTTTTATTTTTATATTTTATTTTATTATTATTGTTGTTGTTATTATTTATGTAGCTGTAAATAACGTATGTAGATATGTAGGACGAGAAATATTTCAATGATAAATATTTATGTATGTTTGTGGATTGAGAGTGGGGGAAATTAATTGTGATTACTAATGAGGTTATTGGGTTGGTTGAGATTTAGAAATGTGGTATGGAAAAAATTTGTAGCTCGGAGGATGGTGGAGATTAAGGAGTGAAAATTTACGAGGTTATAGAGGAGGGAGTAGAGAAAATTTTGAGACCAAGAAGAAGTCGCTGGGGTAATTAGGGCCGGAGATATTAATTTTTGAAATTTGAATTAGAAATCCGCGGATTTTCGCGGTTTTTTATTTTTTAATTTTTAAAAATTCGTGGCTCTGAGGCTATCGGAGATTAAGGGCTCAAATTTTCCAGGTTTATAGAGGAAGAGTCAAAGAAAATTTTGAGACCAAGAACAAGTCTCTGGGGTAACTAGGGCCGGAGATATGAATTTTTGAAATTCGAATCAAATATTCGCGGTTTATTTTTTTTTTAATTTGAAAAAATTTGTTGCTCGAAGGCTGGTGGAGATTAAGGAGTGAAAATTTACGAGGTTATAGAGGAGGGAGTAGAGAAAATTTTGAGACCAAGAAGAAGTCTCTGGGGTAGTTAGGGCCGGAGATATGAATTTTTTAAATTTGAATTAGAAATCCGCGGATTTTCGCGGTTTCTTATTTTAGATTTTTAAAAATTTCTACCTCTGAGGCTATCGACGGTTAAGGGCTCGAATTTTCGAGGGTTAAAGAGGAAGGGTCAAGGAAAATTTTGAGACCAAGAACAAGTCTCTGGGGTAATTAGGGCCGGAGATATTAATTTTTGAAATTTGAATCAAATATTCGCGGTTTATTTTTTTTTTAATTTTAAAAAATTTGTAGCTCGAAGGCTGGTGGAGATTAAGGAGTGAAAATTTACACGGTTATAGAGGAGGGATTGGAGAAAATTTTGAGACCAAGACGAAGTCGCTGGGGTAATTAGGGCCGGAGATATGAATTTTTGAAATTTTAATTAGAAATCCGCGGATTTTCGCGGTTTTTTATTTTTTAATTTTAAAAAATTTGTGGCTCGGAAGCTGGTGGAGATTAAGGAGTGAAAATTTACAAGGTTATAGAGGAGGGAGTAGAGAAAATTTTGAGACCAAGAACGAGTCGCTGGGGTAACTAGGGCCGGAGATATGAATTTTTGAAATTTGAATTTTAAATTTTCAAAGTTCCGCGGTTTTTTTGTGAGAATTTTAAAAAAATCTCAACTCCGAGGCTATCAGAGATTAAGAAATAAAAATTTACTGATGTATAGTAGAAAGGTCCAAGAAAATTTTGAGACCAAGAACAAGTCCCTAGAGTAATTAGAACCAGAGTAATTAATTTTTTAAATCCTACTTTCAAATCCGCGGATTTTCGCGGTTTTTTTTTTTTCTATTACAAATTTTTTTTTCAACGGCTATTGAAGATTAAGAAATCAAAATTTACCGAGTGATAGAGGAAGGATTTAACAAAATTTTAAGCCCCCGTAGAAGTCTCTGGGGTAATTAGGGCCGGAGTTATGAATAATTAAAAAATGTAAATAAAAAAAAAAAATGTTTTCCTGTTTGCGTTTGAGATTTTGATCTTTCGATTGATAAATACCGTGTGAACGATAATATCCATTGAATAATATTATCATTGATAACTAAGTAAAGCTAGTGTAGAGTAATAATATTTTTTATTCGCGTTAAGAAAACACTCGGTGACTTCACTAAAATACTGAACGAGAATAGAATGACGTGAGTGGTCATGTGTGCGTGTGTGGGTGATGTGATTCTTGATACGGGTGACAAGTTGATCGATGTTGACAACAAGTGTAACATCATAAAGGGGCTCCGTTGGATTACCTGGCTAGAGATTTTAGATATTTTCGGATTGTCACCTGGACAAATATAACAAGTGCTTCACTCTCACGCTTATTTTTTTTTATTGCTACTAGAATTTCAACCTATTAAATTAACCGTTTACTTGACATCTTTTTTTTTTAAATAATTGAATAATAAGCGATCAAATTACGAGAAGATTTCAAATTTTTAATTCGGAACGGAAACTTTGAAAATTTATTGTGCTGACCCTAACTACCCCAGAGACCTCTACATGGGCTTCAAATTTTTTTGAATCCTTCCTCTGTGACTCGGTAAATTTTTATTTCTTAATCTTCGATAGCCGCTGAAAAAAAAATATTTTTAACGTGGAAAAAAAAACCGCGAAAATCCGCGGATTTAAAATTCAAATTAAAAAAATTCATAACTTCTGTTCTAATCGCTCTAGAGACTCGTTCTTGGTCTCGAAATTTTCTGTGATCCTTCCTCTATACACCTGTAAATTTTCATTCCTTAATCTCTGCTAGCCACAGAGCTACAAATTTTCAAAAATTAAAAAATCAGAAACCGCGAATTTCTCATTCAAATTTCAAAAATTAATATCTCCGGCCCTAATTACCCCAGGGACTTGTTCTTGGTCGCAAAATTTTCTTAAATCCTTTCTCTATACACCTCTAAATTTTCATATCTTAATTTTTGATACCCGCTGAAAAAAAAATACTTTTGACTTTGAAAATAAAAACCGCGAAAATCCGCGGATTTAAAATTCAAATTTAAAAAATTCATAACTTCTGTTCTAATTGCTCTAGAGACTCGTTCTTGGTCTTGAAATTTTCTGTGATCCTTCCTCTATACACCTGTAAATTTTCATTTCTTAATCTCCCATAGTCAGTTCAGTAAAAAATTTTACTTTCCAAATCTCGAGCTCTCGATTCCATTCATAATCACAATCACATTAATAATAATGATAATAATTATTTAAAAATTTTCTAAGTACCATCTGCTATCACAACATACATCTACCGTTTGATGGCCTTAAATAATGTCCATTTTCTCTTTTTTTTTTCTGTCCTTTTTACCCACAAGTGCTTCCTACTCCGTAAATCATCGCAACTAAAAACTCGATATATTTTCTCACTCGTAATAATAATTAATCATCAATTATTAATAACTTTTTTTTTTATATAAATTTTATATTAAATAATTTATCAAAAATTTCTTATATATATGTATATATATATATATATTTATTCAACGCATATTTAACTTGACACTTTGACGTATCTGTCAATCGCAAGTTGACGTTTAAAAAAAAAAAAAAAATATATATATATATATGAAATTCGTGAGAGAGGTCAATTTGGTCAATTTTTTAGCATAAGAAGTCAAGGATTTTTTTTTTTTGACTTCAAGTGTCAGTAGAAAAAAAAAAAAATTCTAGTAATTTTTTTTTTTTCTCAAAAACAAATAAAATATAAATATATAAATATATATATATATATTTAATAAAAAAAAATTGATAGAAAAAAAAAGTGAACAATTTCCTTGAGACGAGAAAACGCGGCAGGACGTCAACATATGTTGGATTTATGTAGTGTGAAATGTATAATTCACTTATATATATGTATATATATATATTTGTATGACATATTTTATATTGTTATATTAATAAATTTATATATTTATTTGATAAATAATAAAATAACTCCGGGAGCAGAGAAAATACTTTTATATAAAAGGAAAAAAAAATAATATCTCGGTACCTATGGGTGGAAATGTAAAAGTTGAGGGGTCGTTGGAAGGGGAATTTAACTGGCTACAAATTTGGTAATAGATGAAAATCGCGTGGGAGTGATAGATTGGAAGATATGATCGTTTTTTAGGGACAAAAAATTTTGGTTTAGGAAATTGGAGCTCAGGTGGTGACAAAAAATTGTTTAGAGCTCTGTAACTTTGTACCGGTTGGTTTTAGGGTAATGAGCTATAGGACCAAAATTGTAAGAAATTTAACTGGCTACAATTTTGGTGATAGATAAAAATCGCGTGGGAGTGATAGATTAGGAGATATGACAGTTTTTTAGGGACAAAAAATTTTGGTTTAGGAAATTGGAGCTCAGGTGGTGACAAAAAATTGTTCAGAGCTCTGTAACTTTGTACCAGTTGGTTTTAGAGCAATGAGCTATAGGTCCAAAATTGTAGGAAATTTAACCAGCTACAATTTTGGTGATAGATAAAAATCGCGTGGGAGTGATAGATTAGGAGATATGACAGTTTTTTAGGGACAAAAAATTTTGGTTTAGGAAATTGGAGCTCAGGTGGTGACAAAAAATTGTTCAGAGCTCTGTAACTTTGTACCAGTTGGTTTTAGAGCAATGAGCTATAGGACCAAAATTGTAGGAAATTTAACTGGCTACAATTTTGGTGATAGATAAAAATCGCGTGGGAGTGATAGATTAGGAGATATGACAGTTTTTTAGGGACAAAAAATTTTGGTTTAGGAAATTGGAGCTCAGGTGGTGACAAAAAATTGATTAGAGCTCTGTAACTTTGTACCGGTTGCTTTTAGGGTAATGAGCTATAGGACCAAAATTGTAGGAAATTTAACTGGCTACAATTTTGGTGATAGATAAAAATCGCGTGGGAGTGATAGATTAGGAGATATGACAGTTTTTTAGGGACAAAAAATTTTGGTTTAGGAAATTGGAGCTCAGGTGGTGACAAAAAATTGTTCAGAGCTCTGTAACTTTGTACCAGTTGGTTTTAGAGCAATGAGCTATAGGTCCAAAATTGTAGGAAATTTAACCAGCTACAATTTTGGTAATAGATAAAAATTGCGTGGGAGTGATAGATTAGAAGATATGACTGTTTTTTAGAGACAAAAAATTTTGGTTTAGGAAATTGGAGCTCAGGTGGTGACAAAAAATTGTTTAGAGCTCTGTAACTTTGTTTCGGTTAATTTTAGAGCATTTACCAAGAGGACCAAACTTGTAGGGAATTGAATTTCCAACAATTTTGGTCCTTTGGAAAATTAGCCTAGGAGTGATTGGTTACAAGTTATGGGGATTTAAAGAAAAAGGAGTAAGAAATTTTGAGTAAAAGATTTTTTTTTTCCAGAGAAATTGAAATTTTAATTTTAATTTTTCTTTGTTTATTTTTAAAAAGGGATGAGAAATGTTTTAATAATTGGTAGTGATTTATTGTGGTTGTGTGTGGGCCCTTTTATTTAATGGGACTTTGAGTAGAGAGCGAACTAACAAAAGGTTCTAGTGTTTAAAAATATATTACGTCTTCACGGAGTGTTAATATTTGTGTGCTGGGTTACAGTTGAGTGTACGGTGTGTACGTTTGTCAAATAAAATTAAATACTCATATATTAATATATATAAATATATATTAATTATTATTTTATGATTTTTTTTTAAATTATTTTAAGTTTCTGTCTATAGAAGCATTTTTCCAGAGTTTCCTTAAAGGAAAATCAAAAACGTTGTAGGTAATTTTGTGGGGAATTTTATGAGCTACAAAATTTATTTGGACGATTTTTGGGAAAAATTATTTTATGACCCGGAAAAATGCGATTGAAGGTCAGAATTCAGGTGGAAATTTCGAAACTAATTTTATTTCATGTTTTGGAATTTTTTTGAGAAAGTTCTAATGAAGGAATTTCATTTAGTTATAGGTCATTTTGTAGGGAATTTCAGCAGCTACAAAATTTGTCCGAAAGATTTTTTTGTAAAAAAATTATTTGAGGATCAAAAGTCCAATTAAAGGTCAAGTGAAAAAATTTTAGATTTTTTTTTTAGGAATTTTTTTTTACGGAATTCTATGGAAGGAATTTCATTAAATCATAGGTCATTTTGTAGGGAATTTCAGCAGCTACAAAATTTGTCCGAAAGATTTTTTTGTAAAAAAATTATTTGAGGGTCAAAAGTCCAATTAAAGGTCAAGTAAAAAATTTTCGATTTTTTTTTTTAGGAATTTTTTATGTTTGGGAATTTTTTTACGAAATTCTATGGAGGGAAATTTATTAACTTATAGGTCATTTTGTAGGGAATTTCCTAAGCTACAAATTCCTTCTATTGATAATTTTATCAAAAATTAATTTCCCGCCCGAAATTCCAAAAATTCACTCCCTTTTTCCAAATTTCTTTTCCCACCCTCTAAATTTATTGAAATTTTCCTCAATTTTCTCCAGAATTTCCGCCCAATAAAAAAATCCGCCGATTTTTTCGAAATTTCCACACAATTTTCCGAATTTCCCAACCGCAATTTTCATCTTCTTTTCTTTTCTGAAACCTCCGTCATAATTTTAAACCCTAACTCTTCTCTGTTGACAAATTACTGAGTTACGATCTCGGAAAACTGTCGAAATTTTTTTTCTTCCGTAACCAAACAATCGATTAATTTGTAAATAGCGACCGTAACCCACAAAGTAACCACAAAAATTCACCATAAACCATTACCGTGACTAATCACTTGACTCTAGAGGTTTCGGCGTCGCCAAAGTTCCCAAAACTCAATAGATTTTCTGTCTCCGACACTATGACGCCGGGACCGAGACTCAGACCGAAAAGTCACTTGAGGTTTGGGAACGATTAGGCCCCGGAATATTCGACAGGTAGGAAATTTTCTCAAGTGCTCAATTGTTCGGCAACATTTTGACAGGATCCTCGTCTACCTGCGGTTTAAAACTTGTAATTACCTGAATTACCGGTTTAACTATTCACCAAAATCGACAATTAGGCACTGAAATTTTTTTCAATTTTTATCACGCAACAGGAAATGAAAATTTCCGATGGAAATTTTTATTAGAAAATTTTGTGGAAAAAATTTAGTAATTTGGGATTTTTTTAAATTTGGGAGCTGGAAAATTTTTTGGAAAAGTGGGGTGAGGTGCAGATTGGAAAATTTTGAAGAAAATGGAAAATGGGAAAGTGAATTTTGAGCAGAGGAAAAGGAAAAGAAAAGTTGAGGAGATAAAATTTTTAGTTTTTGTGGTTTAATTCAAATTTACGGGTCAGAAAATTTTTTTTAAAATAAACCGATAGGTGGATCTGGTAGCTTATGAAATTCCGCGTAAAATGACCTATAATTTGATGAAGTTTTCTTGAGGGGAACTCGGTGGAAAATTTACGATAGGATGTTATTAAAAAATTTTGAATGGTTTTTTTGGCATTAAATTAAAATTTTCATGATAAAGAAATTTTTTTAATACAAACTATTCGTGTATCTTGTAGCGTATTAAATTCCCTACAAACTGACCTATAATTTAATTAAATTCCCTCACTAGAACTTTCACAAAAAAATTCCTAACCATAAAAAATTACTCCCTAAAATTTCCTCCAAAAATTCCACTCTTCCAATTCGAGCTTTAATCCCATTTTTGACTTTCAAATAATAATTTTTTCGAAAAATCATTCAAATAAATCTTGTAGCTCATTAAATTCCCCACAAAATGACCTACAATGAAATTAAATTCCCTCCCTCCAAACTCCTCAAAATCCCTTCTATAGATAAAATTACATCCGAAAAAAATCCTCTTAATTTTTCTTTTCTCAAAATTCAATTTTTTTTCCAAAAAACCAACTCATGGACCAGCTCACTAAATTCCTCACAAAATTTCCTATACCATACTCCGAAATTTCCTCCCCCCAAAAAAAATTCCTAACCATAAAAAATCACCATAAATTATCTTCCAAAAATTTCACTCTCTCATTTCGAGCTTTAATCCCATTTTTGACCTTCAAATAATTATTTTTCCAAAAAATCATTCAAATAAATCTTGTAGCTTATGAAATTCCCTACAAAATGTACTATAACTTTATCCATATTAACTCATGGGAAAGTGACGGAAAAAATTCTCAAAGATAAAAAAATCCATCGAAGAATTTCTCCTCCAAACTTTTAATTTTCTCCTGACCTTTAATCGAACTTTTGACCCTCAAATAATTTTTTTTTCCAAAAATCTTTAAAACAAATCTTGTAGCTTACAAAATTCCCTACAAAATGACCCACAAGTAAAGTAAATTCCCTCCCTCCATCTCCTCAAAACCCCTCATATAGACAGAAATTCTTCCAAAAATCTCCATTTTCTCAAAACCAATTTTCCAAAAACAATTTTATGGACCTCGCGTACAAATTTCCCTCTAAAATTACCATCTTACCCCCCCCCCTTTCCAAACTACTCACAAAAATTTCCCAAAAAATCCCTACACAAAAATTAGCCGTCTAACTTTTGGATTCTTTTCAAAACTCAAATAAAAAAAAAATAAATATTTCCAAAAATTCCACCTGTAGATTTTTTCATTTCCTACACGTGCATTTTTTCCTTTTTTTTTTTCTCAATTAAATCGTTCCTAAAAAAAATCCCAAATTTTTAATTGCCCGCTAACTCCCGCATCCAAAAAAATCCTTCTCAATTTTCACAAATTTCCTCCCCTCGATTTATTGCCCCCCCCCCCCCTCAATCTTTTTTACCGACAAAATGGAACTAGAACAATAAAATTAAACTAAAAAATATAAAATAGTTATCGTGCAAATAATTATCCGTTAATCCTCCTCGCGTCTTCTATCTCGCGACTCGCGACTCGAGCTACAAGATATGTCATTAGGTTTAATAACTCCGAGGACATATATAATAATATCACAGCGACACATTTAATGACTGAATTAAATTAATATATTATTTTTACAAAACATTTCATATATTTCTTAACCTCGTCCTTAAAATCCCAGACTAAACATCTCCCGACTCATGGCAATTTTTTTAAAAATTCTAAATTAAACCGTCGTCCCATCGAGTGTTATTGTGACGGACTGACGGCCATTACGTCACGTTACGCAACAAGATGGCGGCCATTAATGGGAATGTAAAACATGTCATTTTTTGGTAACTCCTCTCTCACGCTACTGTCGTATTAACACTGACCTTACTCACCTTTAATTACTGCTTATATATATTATATATTAATATACTCCACTTATATTTTAATTATATTATTACTATATTATATTCTGCTAGTATTTTTATTCACTTAATTGCTGATATTATTTTTCATTGAGAGCAAGAAAAAATATAATTGACATGTTTGCTGTCAATTATTTTCGCATTAGGAGGTTACGCTATTTTTAAAAAAATGTTTAATGGGTTAAGTAGGTCGTTTTGTGGAGAATGTTCGTGGAATTTTTGGAAAAATTCTTGGGTTAAAGGGAAATTTGGAATTTATTTTGAGAAAAATGGAGATTTTTGGGAGAATTTTTATTTATATGAGGGATTTTGAGGAGATGGAGGGAGGGAATTTAATTTACTTGTAGGTCGTTTTGTGGGGAATTTTGTAAGCTACAAGATTTGTTTCAAAGATTTTTGGGAAAAAAAATTATTTGAGGGTCAAAAGTTCGATTAAAGGTCAGGAGAAAATTAAAAGTTTGGAGGAGAAATTCTCCGATGGATTTTTTTATCTTTGGGAATTTTTTTCGCCACTTTCCCATGAGTTAATTGTATAAAGTTATAGGTCATTTTGTAGGGAATTTCATAAGCTACAAGATTTGTTTCAAAGATTTTTGGAAAAAAAAATTATTTGAGGGTCAAAAGTTCGATTAAAGGTCAGGAGAAAATTAAAAGTTTGGAGGAGAAATTCTTCAAAGGATTTTTTTATCTTTGAGATTTTTTTCCGTCACTTTCCCATGAGTTAATTGTAAAAAGTTATAGGTCATTTTGTAGGGAATTTTATAGGCTACAAGATTTGTTTCAAAGATTTTTTGGAAAAAAAATTATTTGAGAGTCAAAAGTTTGATTAAAGGTCAGGAAAAAACTAAAAGTTTGGAGGAGAAATTCTCCGATGGATTTTTTTATCTTTGGGAATTTTTTTCGACACTTTCCCATGAGGTAAATGTAAAAAGTTATAGGTCATTTTGTAGGGAATTTCATAAGCTACAAGATTTATTTGAATGATTTTTTGGAAAAATAATTATTTGAAGGTCAAAAATGGGATTAAAACTCGAAATGAGAGAGTGAAATTTTGGGAAGATAATTTATGGTGATTTTTTATGGTTAGGAATTTTTTTAGAGGGAGGAAATTTCGGAGGATGGTATAGGAAATTTTGTGAGGAATTTAGTGAGCTGGTCCATGAGTTGGTTTTTTGGAAAAAAAATTGAATTTTGGGAAAAGAAAAATTAAGAGGATTTTTTTCGGATGGAATTTTATCTATACAAGGAATTTTATGGAGTTTGGAGGAAGGGAATTTAATTTCATTGTAGGTCATTTTGTGGGGGATTTAATGAGCTACAAGATTTATTTGAATGATTTTTTGAAAAAATTATTATTTGAAGGTCAAAAATGGGATTAAAGCTCGAATTGTTAGATTGGAATTTTTGGAGTAAATTTTAGGGAGTAATTTTTTATGGTTAGAAATTTCTTTGTGAAAGTTCTCGTGAGGGAATTTAATTAAATTGTAGGTCATTTTGTAGGGAATTTAATACGCTACAAGATCCGTCGAATAGTTTGTATTAAAAAAATTTTTTTATCATGAAAATTTTAATTTAATGCCAAAAAAACCATTAAAAATTTTTAAAAATCATTCTATCGTAAGCTTTTCCACCGAGTTTCCCTCAAGAAAACTTAATCAAATCATAGGTCATTTTACGCGGAATTCCATGAGCTACCAGATCCACCTATCGGTTTATTTTTCAATAATTTATCTGACCCGTAAATTTTAATCAAACCTTAAAAACTAAAAATTTCATTTCTCCAAATTTTCTTTTCCTTTTCCTCAGCCAAAATTCACTTTCACATTTTCTATTTTCTTTCAAAATTTCCTAATCTACTCAACCCTATTTTCCAAAAAAATTAAACACTTTCCACTTTCCACAGTTTCCTAACTTGCCAACCATAACCTTACAAATTTTCCTCTTCCTCCACAACTTTCATTCCCAATGTGTTTCCCATAAAATTTTCTTCGCCCATTTTCCATTTCCCAAAGAAAATTTTCTTTACCTGAATTAATCCCTCGTCTACTAGAAAACTCCAACATTCCACGTCCACGTGGCTCATAAGTTCTATTTTCCCATTGAATTTTCCTGTTGCAAAAATAAATTTTCCACTTTTCCAATTTTTCACTATCACTAAAAAAATTATCTATCACTACCCGAAATTTTCACAAGCACTAAAAAAAATCGAGAAATTTTCCGGCCCAATTTTCCAAAAAATTTTCCGGAAAATTCTTTTTTTTTTTTTTAAATTCGAGTTAACGTGACTACAGAAAACGTGTCTAGAGACTCCTGAGAGCGAACTGACGTAAGTGAATGCATTGAATGTACAGAGACTGAGTAACAGTAGATTTTTCTTACCTGCGTAAAGAGAAGGGGTTTCTTAACTTCCAATTGGTCTCTCAGCTTACACTAATGTTATTATTATTAATCCTACATCTGTGTACCCTTAAGTACCTCAATTACCCCTTTAATTACTTAACTAATAACAATAATTGTATTTATTTAAATAAAATGAATTTATTTTCAGTATAAAAGTAAAAGTTTCCTCAATTTTTATTTAAAACGCCTGTAACTTTGTAAATATGAAAATTTGGGAAATTTTCATTGATTACTTTTTTGTAGAGCGGAAAATTTCTGATCAAAAATTTGAATGACGTTTTTTTTTATTATCATTATTTACAAAGATATGAGTAATTTAAGAGAAAAAAAATTCTAAGATGACAATCATGGGAAATTTGAACTAGAGTTTTGGAAAAGTGGCTGTAACTTTGTAAATATTGAGTTTAGGGAAATTTTTATTGATTACTTTTTTGTAGAGCGGAAAAATTCTGGTGAAAAACAATTAGGAAATTTTCCTCTATTGTGATTATTTACGGAGTTATGAGCGATGAAAGATAAAAATTGGCGTCGGTTTTGATGTGAAGCGAATTTTGAAGTTAGAAAAAAAAAAAAATTTAGTAGTCGAGTAATTGAGTACTTAGAGGACTATCAGCTGTCACGGTAACGTATTTTAATGAGACATACGTATGATCTCATGCGTGGAATTTATTTCAGGCTCGAGAAGGCACAAAAGTGTCGAAAAAAATAATTATTTTGAAATTTTATTATTTTTCGGCTGCTGTTTATCGCCCGTTAAATTATCCCTGTGTTTTTTTAATTTTTAGAAATGTTTTGACATGTGTTGACACTCTAACGGTTTATTATTATCCGTATTATTATTATTTTTTATTCAAATTTATTTTATTTTTTTCCTTTGACGATTTTTTTCCGAATTTTTAATTTTCTTCTGAACTTCAATCGAACTTATGACCTTCAAATAATTTTTTTTTCTAAAAATCGTTCAAACAAATCTTGTAGCTCATTAAATTCCCCACAAAATGACCTACAATGAAATTAAATTCCCTTTCTCCAAACTCCTCAAAATCCCTTCCATAGATAAAATTACATCCGAAAAAAATCCTCTTAATTTTTCTTTTCCCAAAATCCAATTTTTTTTCCAAAAAACCGTCTCATGGACTAGCTCGATAAATTCCTCACAAATTTCCTATACCATACTCCGAAATGTCCTCCCTCCAAAAAAATTCCTAACCATAACAAATCCCCATAAATTATCTTCCAAAAATTTCACTCTCTCATTTCGAGCTTTGATCCCATTTTTGACCTTCAAATAATTATTTTTCCAAAAAATCATTCAAATAAATCTTGTAGCTTATGAAATTCCCTACAAAATGACCTATAACTTTTTACAATTAACTCATGGGAAAGTGTCGGCAAAAATTCCCAAAGATAAAAAAATCCTTCGAAGAATTTCTCCTCCAAACTTTTAATTTTCTCCTGACCTTTAATCGAACTTTTGACCCTCAAATAATTTTTTTTTCAAAAAATCTTTGAAACAAATCTTGTAGCTTATGAAATTCCCTACAAAATGACCTCCTATCTTTTCAAATTTCCTCAAAGGAAACTCCTGAAAAATGATTATATAGACAGAAATCGATTCAAAAAAAATTTTTTTCTCCCAATTTCCACATTAAAAATAATTTCATTAAATAATCATCACTTTAATCAATAAAAATAATTATCATTAAATTCCTCAGTAACATCACGAACTAAAAAAAAAATGGTACTATTAAACTACCGTCGGATTAACGAGTTATAAAATATAAAAACGTCAAGGTTTTATTTATCACCTTGGCCTCTTGTCTTTCCTCATATAAATATATATATAAATATATATACCATGTTTTCCATCATTATCAACTATCAGTTATTACACTCATGCATGTCTCAGTACAAAAAAAAAAACGTCTCAATAAAATAAAATAAAGAGAAAAAAAAAAACCGCGAACCCGCGGAACCGCGAAGTCGCGAAATGTCGCGGGATTTAAATATAATTTGTTATTATTTATAAATGATAATTATTACGTTTAATGATTGATTATTAATTATTACAGATGTTTATTATTATTTTTATTGACATTGAAAATTACGCAATTTTTTTTTTTTTTCTTATGAATTTTTTTTGAAAGTTGTTATTAATTAATTTATTTATTGTAATTATTATTGTGTTTATGGTTTTGTTGAGTGACATTGAACTTGTTGACATTTTTTTTTATTTTTTTTTTTTAATGGAAAATCAGAAATTTTATTTTTTTATCTATTTCTGTACATAAGCATTTTTGCGAAGTTTTCTTCGAAGAAATTTGAAAATGTAGTAGGTCATTTTGTAGGGAATTTCATAAGCTACAAGATTTGTTTCAAAGATTTTTCGGAAAAAAAATTATTTGAGGGTCTAAAGTTTGATTAAACGTCAGGAGAAAATTAAAAGTTTGGAGGAGAAATTCTTCGATGGATTTTTTTATCTTTGGGAATTTTTTCCGTCACTTTCCCATGAGTTAATTGTAAAAAGTTATAGGTCATTTTGTAGGGAATTTCATAAGCTACAAGATTTGTTTCAAAGATTTTTGGGAAAAAAAATTATTTGAGGGTCAAAAGTTCGATTGAAGTTCAGAAAAAAATTAAAAATTTGCAGAAGAAATTCTTCCGTAGATTCTTTTATCTTTGGGAATTTTTTCCGTCACTTTCCCATGAGTTAATTGTAAAAAGTTATAGGTCATTTTGTAGGGAATTTCATAAGCTACAAGATTTGTTTCAAAGATTTTTGGGAAAAAAAATTATTTGAGGGTCAAAAGTTCGATTGAAGTTCAGAAGAAAATTAAAAGTTTTCAGAAGAAATTTTTCCATGGATTTTTTTATCTTTGGGAATTTTTTTCGTCACTTTCCCATGAGTTAATTGTAAAAAGTTATAGGTCATTTTGTAGGGAATTTCACTAGCTACAAAACCCACACCTCAGTTATTAAAAAAAAAATTTATCTTTTCTCGAAATTGAATTCTTTCTCTCAAAATTCTACGAATTCCTCTAAAAATTCAAATATTTCCCCAATTTCAAATGCAAAATGAATTTTATTTTTTTAATTACTCCCTACTTAAGTTCTCTAATTACTCATTAATCATCCCTCTATCCCTTTACTCAAAAAAAAAATTTTTAATTGCCGCCACAAAATAAAAATCTTAACATTCTGAGCCAGACATTAATTTCTCTTACGACTGCTAATTATTAGTTTCCCATGAAACATTACATATATATATGATATATATATCATACATTATATAACCCAACCTCCCACTTGCAAAAGTTATAAATTAAAAAAAACTATTTTATTACTCGTAAAAGTAAATCGTAAATTACCGCCTCTGTATTTAAAAAATTTAAAAATCCCGCGCTTTTATTTAAAATGGCGGGAACGAATTAAACGGGGGAAGAATTTGAAAATAAAAATGTTGATAAAGTTGATAAGAAATTACCTGATAGTGACGATGGTGCGAATGTGGGTGGGAATGATACTGGGGTGTGTGAATCATGTCGTCAATTTCGTCTTCGATTAAAGATGTTGAGGTTAAGGTTGAGTTTAAAGTTGAGACTGATGTTGATGTTGATGAAGATGGCTCGTCTTGTTTGCGCAATCTCGGTCCTACACGGTCACGTTTTTTTAATTCTTTTTCCTGTTGAGTTTAAGGAAGTTGACGGTGAGTTAAATGTTGACTTGTTGACTCAAAAGTTGAGTGTTGACTTTAATTTTTAATTTTAAGGAATTTTTATTTTTATTGATAATTTAAGATTTAACTAGAAATTTTTCTAAGGGAAGAGTTGACTTGTTGACTCAAAAGTTGACTCGTTGACTCACAAGTTGAGTGTTGACTTTAGTTTTTTATTGTAAGGAATTTTTATTTTCATTTGTAATTTAGGATTTGACTAGAAATTTTTTAAGAAAAAAGTTGACTTGTTGACTCAGAAAGACTTGTTGACTCAAAAGTTGAGTGTTGACTTAACCTGAGTGTTGATTTTAATTTTTTATTTTTAGGAATTTTTATTTTTATCGATAATTTAATATTTAACTAGAAATTTTTCTAAGGGAAGAGTTGACTTGTTGACTCAAAAGTTGACTCATTGACTCACAAGTTGAGTGTTGACTCACAAGTTGAGTGTTGACTCACAAGTTGAGGGTTGTCTTTAATTATTTATTTTAAGGAATTTTCATTTTCATTTATAATTTAGGATTTGACTAGAAATTTTTTTAAGAAAGAGTTGACTTGTTGACTTACAAGTTGATTTTTTATGTTAATTTCTTATTTTAGTGAATTTTTATTTTTATTTATTATTCAGGATTTGACTAGAAATGTTTTTAAGGAAAGGGTGACTTGTTGACTCAGAAGTTGACTTGTTGAGATGTTGACTAGCATTTATTTTAAGGAATAGTTGACTAGTTGACTTAAAGTTGATTGATTTTTTTTTACTTCTAAAATATTTACTAAGTTGATTATGAAATTTATTATGTTAATGCTGGTGTTGACTCAGTTTATAATTTTTTAAATGTTGATGTTGATTATGAGAGAACAGAGTTGATAAAAAATGGACCTCAACATATGAATCCGAAGTCAACACTTCGAGTTGACAATTTAAAATTTATATTGCGAGTCAACAGAAGTTAATAAGATATATTTCAAGCCAACAGTTGACTAAAAAATTAAATTTTCAAATTTGACAAAATTTTTTTTTCTAATTCAACTTCTAAACACTTTTTTGAGAAAATGTTGACTAAAAATTTTAACTCAACAGTTGACTTAAAATTTTTTTCTGATTCAAATGTCAAATAAAATTTTCTTTTTTGATTCTCAAGTCAACGATTTATGTAAAATATTAACAATGCAGTTGACAAAAATTTTTGAGTCAACAGTTGACTCAAAAAAATTTTTTCTTAAATTTCACTAAAATTTTTTCTGATTCAAATTAAAATGATTTTTTTACAAAAAGTTGACAAAATTTCTAAGTCAACAGTTGACTCAAAATTTGTTATCTTCCGAATTTTACTAAAATTTATTCTAATTCAAATTCAAATGATTTTTTTACAAAAAGTTGACAAAATTTCTAAGTCAACAGTTGACTCAAAATTTGTTTTCTTTCAAATTTTACTAAAATTTTTTCTAATTCAAATTCAAATGATTTTTTTACAAAAAGTTGACAAAATTTTCAAGTCAACAGTTGACTCAAAATTTTTTTTTTCGAATTTCACTAAACATTTTTCTAATTCAAATTCAAATGATTTCATTGCAAAAAGTTGATAAAAATTTTGAAGTCAACAGTAGTCTGAAACAAAAAATGTTTTTTTACCTCTGGTTGTTCATTGAGCCCCACAAGCTGTAGAGCTTCTTCAAGATTGAACCCGTCGGGAAGTCCCAGCGAGTCGTTACAAAGAAGTCCCTCAACACCAGAGCCAGCGAGCAAACTATCGCTCAACAGTTCCGACGGAAAGTCATCTTCTAGCCCAAAATTATTGCTCAGTCCCAATGAATCCTCACTAGTAAGTCCGATTTCCGGGTCATTTAATGCCCCGACTTGGACTCCAGCTTCCAATCTAGTCGACGTACTTTCACTGGCACTAGTTCCGCTAATTGGACTTTCTAATATATATTCACCTGTAATTAAAACCAACCACAAAATTCACCACTTGTTACTTCATCTCTTCTCATCGCATTTTCACAAAATTTTTTTTAAAATTTAAAACTCGCGGGTAAGTTTTTTTTTTTTTCTTAAAATTAAAACACTCACGATCTAATTACGCGTAATAACGAATAATGACGGTGCGAAATTAGGTTTGACGTCAAAGATCGTCACTCGAGGACTGACTCGCGAGCGGCGAGGACCGGATTCGAAGAAAGTCGAGGGTGGGGATGAGAAAGAGGATAAAAAATGGAACCAATTTACAAAAGGGGATGTGGGATACACCTGCTTGGCTACTGAACCCCTCGGTGACTCCGCCCTATCACCAATCCTGGCTCTCGATCTCCTACCCTTGATCGCTGGATATTTTATTTTATTTTTTAAAAATAAATTACGTGGATTTATTATTTCATTTTTGATCAGAGTTTCAAAAATTCATATCTACGGTTCTAATTGCACTAGAGACTTCTTTGAGGGCTGAAAATTTTCTGTAATCATTCCTCTATATCCCTGGAAAATTTGAGCCCTTAATCTCCGATGTCTCAGAGCTAGAAATTTTCAAAAATTGAAACATAAGAAACCGCGAAAATCCGCGGATTTAAAATTTAAATTTCAAAAATTTATAACTCTGGTCCTAATTACCGAAGAGACTTTTTTGAGGTCTCAAAATTTTCTTTGATCCTGACTCTATATACCTCTAAATTTTCGTTTCTTAATCTCCAATAGCCTCAGAGCTAGAAATTTATAAAAAGTAAAAAATAAGAAACCGCGAAAATCCGCGGATTTCAAATTTAAATTTCAAAAATTCATAACTCTGGTCCTAATTACCGTAGAGACTTTTTTGAGGTCTCAAAATTTTCTTTGATCCTTCCTCTATAACCCTGTAAATTTTCATTTCTTAATCTCCAATACCCTCAGAGCTACAAATTTTTAAAAATTCATAAAATAAAAAACCGCGAATATTTGATTCAAATTTCAAAAATTCATAACTCCGGCCCTAATTACCCCAGGGACTTCTTCTTGGTCTCAAAATTTTCTCTAATCCTTCCTCTATACACCTCTAAATTTTCATTCCTTATTCTCTATTAACCTCAGAGCTACAAATTTTCCAAAGTTTAAAAATTAAAAAACCGCGAAATTCAAAATTTTAGAATTAACGTCTTATATTTTAGAGCTAGCCTACACTATATAAATATATAAATAAAAAAATATATAAAATAGTTATATATACACAATAATGAACGTTAAAATATTCTTAGCTTCATAACTCGAGAAAAAGGGCATCGGTGCAGGTAAAAATAATTCACCTGCGTGACGAGTTCTGGAGATGGTTAAAAGCCTAAGAATATTTATGTATATATATATATATATATATATATATATATATGTAAGAGATGATCGTCGATGAAGCATAAAAGGATAAAAAAAAAAATAATAATAAAGGTGGTTTTTTTTTTTTTTTTTTTTTTTTTTTTAATATTTTTATTCTCAAGGCGGTTTGACTTTGAGTGGTTACCAGAAGAAGGTCGCACCTTTTTCGATGCCTATTACATTAACGAGTAGCGGCCATTGTCTGCTTAAAATTCGTTACTTTAACTCACGATAATGGCTGACAACACCCTCTTTCACGTCACTATTTATGTATCGAGTTTGAAGACTTTATTTAGTAATTTTTATTTACTTTTATTTTTTATGGTTGACTGCGAATTTTTATTTCGTAAATGACGCGAGATTGAGGAGTGAAAATTTAGAGGGGTATAGAGGAAGTTTTGGAGAAAATTTTGAGACCACGAAGAAGGTTCTAGAGTAATTAAAACCGAAGTTATGAATTTTTGAAATTTAAATTTCAATTTCGCGGATTCTCGCGGTTTTTTTTAAGGGAGAAATTTTTGAAAATTTGTAGCTTAGTAACTACTGGAGATTAAGAAATTAAATTTTCGGAGGTTATAGAAGACAGATTGAAGAAACTTTTGAGACCAAGAAGAAGTCTCTGGGATAATTCAAACCGGAGTTATGAATTTTTGAAATTTAAATTCTAAAAGCGCAAAATTTCGCGGTTTTTTTTAAGGGAGAAATTTTTGAAAATTTGTAGCTTAGTAACTACTGGAGATTAAGGAATGAAATTTTCGGAGGTTATAGAGAAAGGTTTAACGAAAATTTTGAGACCAAGAAGAAGGTTCTAGGGTAATTAGAACGGAAGTTATGAATTTTTAAAGTCGAAATTTTGAATTCGCGGTTTTTAGTTTTTAAGTTTTAAAAATTTGTTGGGTTGGAATGACTGGGGATTAAGAAATGAAAATTTACAGGGTTATAGAGGAGGGATTGAAGAAACTTTTGAGACCAAGAAGAAGACTCTGGGGTAATTAGGACCAGAGTTATGAATTTTTGAAATTTGAATTGTAAGTTTGCAAAATTTCGTAGTTTTTCTTTGGAGCGATTTTCAAAAATTTGGAGCTGAAAATCTACTGGAGTTTAAGGAATGAAAATTGAGGAGGTTATAGAGGACGGAGTAAAGAAACTTTTGAGACCAAGACGAAGTCTCTAGGGTAATTTGGGCCGGAGTTCTAAATTTATGAAATTTATAATTCAAAATTCGCGGAATTTCGCGGTTTCTATTGGGAGAGTTTGTGAAAATTTGTAGCTCTGAGGCCACTGGATATTAAGAAATGAAAATTTACACGGTCAGAGAGGAAGGATCGTAGGAAATTTTGAGACCAAGATCAAGATTCTAAGGTAATAAGAACCAGAGTTATGAATTTTTGAAATTTAAATTGTAAATTCGCTAAATTTCGCGGTTTTTTATCGGGCGGTTTTTAAAAACTTGTAACTTAGAAGTTACTCCAGATTAAGGAACAAAAATTTTCAGGTATATAGAGGAAGGACTAAAGACACTTTTGAGACCAAGAAGCAGACTCTAGAGTAATTGGAGCCGGTTATGAAGTTTTGAATCTTAAATCACGAAATTCGCGGATTTTCGCGGTTTTTATTTTGAAATCTTTTAAAATCTTCAGCTCTCATGCAACTAGAGATTAAAAGATAAAAATTTTCAGAGGTATAGAGCAAAGATTAAAGTAACTTCCCAGCCCAAGGACAAGTATCTGAAGCAATCAGAACAGCCGCCAAATTTTTCAAAAATTTCAAATTTCCCGCGACTTTTTCTAAAAAATTCCAATTCCGCGGTCTCGAATTCTAACCCTCACTTTTTTTTCTCAACTACCAATTTTTTGTCCTAAAATTTGCTCTCGCCCTTCCTCGAGTCCTTTAATTTTTTTTTCCAAAAATTTCCCAAAAAAATCTTAATCCCGTCGGCCCGCGCCCTCCCTAAAAATCAATTTAAATCAATTCTCCCCCAAAAATAACTACCCCAACTTATAAGAACATTAATTAGCTTCCTTACAAGGTCTCACAAAAATAGACATCAATCCAGTAACTCATATATATCTATATATATATAGACATATATTTGTCACTAGAATTCGTGACAGGCAAACAGTGGAGTGAAAATTTATTCTCGGCCTATTTTATTTTTTTTGTCATATATATGTATTATATATTCTTTACTAAAACCCACCCGGATTATTAATACACATAGTTATAAATATATATGAATTTTTGCAAGTAATGGAGTAGTTATTATGATGATCGGTCGTTAGGGATGAAAATGCTTTTGAAATAAAATTAAAAAGAATAGAAATAAATATGAGAAATGATCTGTCAGCGGCTGTATGTATATATATTTTATACTTATATACATTTTTTCTACTATTGCAGGAGTATAGATTGCTTAGAAATATATATGCGCTGGAGTTAAAAGGGACGGAAAATTTAAAGAAACTCGTGTCTGTTTGTTGCCGAGATGATTTTGCAGAAAAACTTAAGAGAATTTTTTTTAATATAATTTTTTATTTTTTCCCGGTTGTGGAAATGGGATTTTTCATAGAGATATTTCCTGATACATTTCTTCGATCTTTTTTAGTTTCACGGAGGGAGAATATTTTTTTCTGTAGAAATCTTGAAATTTTTCGGTGAAACGAAAAATTTTCACGATTTTTAATTGAATATATAGCAGAAAATAAATTATTTTGTATGAATTTTTCGGATAAACAAGAATTTTTTTCGGAAAATTTTCAATGCTTCGAATAAAAACGAATTTTTTCTAAGATTTTCTCGATTTTCCCAGTAAAATAACTTTTTTTCTTGAAAATTTACAATTTTCCGGGTGAAATGAAAATTTTCATGATTTTTTGTTTGAAAATATCGCGGAAAATAATTATTTTCTATGAACTTTTCAATTTTTCTGATAAATAAGAATTTTTTCCGGGAAATTTTCAATATTTCGAATAAAAACGAATTTTTTCTAAGATTTTCTCGATTTTCCCAGTAAAATAACTTTTTTTCTTAAAAATTTACAATTTTCCGGGTGAAATGAAAATTTTCATGATTTTTTGTTTGAAAATATCGCGGAAAATAATTATTTTCTATGAATTTTTCAATTTTTCTGATAAATAATAATTTTTTCCGGGAAATTTTCAATATTTCGAATAAAAATAAATTTTTTTAAAGATTTTCTCGAGTTTCCCAGTAAAATGATTTTTTTCTAATGAATTTTCCGAGTGAAATGAAAAGTTTTCATGAGTTTCGTAAAATTATTGCGTAAAAATAAAATATTTCCTTCGGATTTCACAATTTTAACTGAAAATAATTTTTTTCAGAAAATTTCATCATTTTTCCAGGAAAATAAATTTTTTTTTCAGAAACTTTTCCTTTTTTCCTGTGGAAAAATATTTTTTGAAGATAATATAAAATTTTTGCATCAAAAATAGATTTCCATTGATTTTTCTGACGATTTTCTAATTTCTGTCTGGAAAATTCTATTTTCTAATTCACAAAGAAAATTTTTCATTGAAAATGTATTTTCTGATAATTTTCCGCGTCTATTCAAATATTTTCTGAATTTTCCAACGTGACTTGAATGATTTTTCGAGAAAAAAATTATTTTCAGCCAATTTTCATTATTTTCATACGGAAAATTGAATTTCTTTTGAATTTAGTAATTTTCCGACGGAAAATATTTGACTCAATTTGCATTCCAGTTCTTCATTTCAGAAAATTTTTTGAACCACTCTTTTATAAAATTTTCCACGAAGAAAATGAGTTTTCCGTCAATATCACAATTTTCTTTAATAAAATTAAGTTTTTCATAGATTTTCTTATTTTTCCCAGCAACTCAAAGAATAAAAATTAAAATTTTTCGTTTTTCCAGTGAAAAAAATTTATAAAAGTGTTTTCCGACTTTTCCATAAAGAAAAATGAGTTTTCATTTACTTTCCAAATTTTCTCGAGTTAAAAATCAATTTTCCTAAAATTTTCAAAATTTTTCCTTTCGATCAATTTTATTATTCTCTAGATATTGAATTTGATTAAAAATTTTCCAAAAAGAAAACTCAATTTTTCCAAAGATTTTCTATTATAACAAACAAAATTTTCCAACAAATTTTCCTTAAAAAAAATGTTCACCTGACGTTTACTCCCAATCGCATTTAATCCATTGAAAATTCACATAAAAATTTCCATCACAAAAAATTTTTCCAAAAGGTAAAATTTAAATTTTTCGAACAAAAAAATCACTTTTTATAAAACCACAACTCGATGACAGAAAAAGTTCAAATCACACTTTAGATTTAAAAGAAAAACGAGGAAAAATCTTTCTATCGAATCGCGAGGAAAATCCGCGGAGTCGCGACAGAGTTTTGAAACTGAGGGACAATAAAATCCCTTGGGTATCGGTACGAACAGTGAACGGCTCTCGTGGATAATGAAACTAAAAAAAATGTAAATTAAAAAAGATAAAAAAAATTAACCAGCCAATGGCGTTCGAGTTAGAGAATTTAAAGATGGCCGCTGACAATGCGCAGCAGAATGTTCTCACAGAGAAGGGGGGGCCTTTATAACATTCCCGAGCCCCCATTGGGGGGACTAGCCTCATCATTTCTCTTCTCACACTCATATATTATATATATATAAATATATTAATCAATATACCGTCGATTCGAGCATTAAATTTAATTTTAAGTTTTATAAAATGGAGCCGCCGCGAGTCTGATGAAATTTTTTTTTTTACTTGGCTTTGAAAAATTCATTTCTCAAAAACTACCAGAGATTAAGGAACAAAAATTTACATGGTTATAGAGGGAAGTATTAAGAAAATTTTGAGACCAAGAAGAAGTCTCTAGAGTAATTAGAACCGGAGTTATGAATTTTTGAAATTTAAATTTCAAATTCGCGGTTTTTCGCGGTTTTTTAATTATTCAATTTTTGAAAATTTGTAGCTCTGAGGTTACTGCTGATTAAGAAATGAAAATTTACATGGTTATAGAGGGAAGTTCAAAGAAAATTTTGAGACCAAGAAGAAGTCTCTAGAGTAATTAGAACCGGAGTTATGAATTTTTGAAATTTAAATTTCAAATTCGCCGATTTTCGCGGTTTTTTAATTATTCAATTTTTGAAAATTTGTAGCTCTGAGGTTACTGCTGATTAAGAAATGAAAATTTACATGGTTATAGAGGGAGGTTTAAAGAAAATTTTGAGACCAAGAACAAGTCTCTAGAGTAATTAGAACCGGAGTTATGAATTTTTGAAATTTAAATTTCAAATTTGCTGATTTTCGCGGTTTTTTTAATTATTAGATTTTTAAAAATTTGTATTTCAGAGACTATTAGAAATTAAGAAACAAAAATTTTTAGGGTTACAGAGGACGGATTAAAGAAAATTTTGAGACCAAGAAGAAGTCGCTGGGGTAATTAGGGCCGGAGATATGAATTTTCTAAATTAAAATTTCAAATTCGCGAAATTTTCGCGGTATTTTTCAGTCCCAAAAAAATTAATTTAAAAAAAAAGTAATAAAGATATTTAGAAAAAATTTTTTTTGAAAATATACTCCGAAGACTGACTAAAATTTATAGCCCAACAACGGACTTTTAAGTCTCTTAGTTTCTGAGCTACAAATTTAAAAAACTTGAAACTGAATTCTGTTGTAAAAAATTTAAAAAATAAACAAAATAAAAATTTTATCTATTATTATTTTTTTATAAAAATACTTAAGGAGGCTCTTACTGAGTTATTTAGTTACTGAAGAGTAAAAATGAAGGAATTTAAAGCAGGAGCAAAAATATTGGTCAGGTGCAAGCAGTTAAGACGCCAGACTACCGATTTTAATGTTTATTTAGGATTTTGTTAAAGATATAGATCAGTGTGTCTATTCAAAGTGACGAGTTGTCACTTTACCGACCATTAACTTCTTAACGCGTTTAGAATTTTAAGATTAAGAAAAAAAAAGAAATTTTCTCTTCGAAATTTTGTGTGAAATTGGAGTAAAATTTTCAAATTTCCGTTACCATTTTATATCACTGGTTTTTTTTTTTCTTTAACATATTTTATATGAAAAATTATTTTGAATAAATGAAAAATAAAACCGCGAAAATCCGCGGATTTTTAAATTTAAATTTTGAAAATTTATAACTCTGGTTCTAATTACTCTAGAGATTTGTTCTTGGTCTCAAAATTTTCTTTAATCCTTCCTCTATACATCTGTAAAATTTCAATCCTTAATCTCCAATCGCTTATGAGTTACAAATTTTCAAAAACTGCCCATAAACAAACCGCTAAATTTCGCGAATTTACAATTTTATTTTCAAAAATTTATAACTTCTGTTCTAATGACTCTAAAGACTTCTGTAAGGTCTCAAAATTTTCTTTGTTCCTTCCTTTATACCCATGTAAATTTTCATTTCTTAATATCCAGTAGAATTGGAGTAAGAAATTTTCAAAAATTTTTAAATTAGAAACCGCGAAAATTCGCGAATTTCAAATTAAAATTTCAAAAATTCATAACTCTGGTCCTAATTACCCTAGAGACGTTCTTAATCTCAAAAGTTTCTTCAATCTTTCCTCTATAACCACCGAAAATTTTATTCCTTAATCTCTAGTAGTTACTAAGCTACAAATTTTCAAAAATTTCCCCCTTAAAAAAAACCGCGAAATTTTGCAGTTTTAGAATTTAAATTTCAAAAATTCATAACTTTGGTTCTAATTACCGCAGAGACTTCTTCTTGGTCTCAAAAGTTTCTTCAATCCCTCCTCTATAACCCCCAAAAATTTCAATCCTTAATCTCCAATCGCTTATGAGCTACAAATTTTCAAAAACTGCCCATAAACAAACCGCGAAAATTCGCGAATTTACAATTAAAATTTCAAAAATTCATAACTCTGGTCCTAATTACCCTAGAGACTTGTTCTTGGTCTCAAAATTTTCTACCATCTTTCCTCTATATCCCTGGAAATTTTTATTCCTTAATCACCAATAGCTTCGGAGCTACAAATTTTTAAAAACAAAAAAATAAAAACCGCGAAAATCCGCGAATTTTTAATTTAAATTTAAAAAATTCATAACTTCCGTTCTAATTGACCTAGAGACTTGTTCTTGGGCTCAAAATTTTCTTTAATCCTTCCTCTATAACTCTGTAAATTTTCATTTCTTAATTCCTCAGAGACTCAGAGCTATAATTTTTATAATCTGAGCAAAAATTAAAATTTGTACTTTTTACTAAAAAAAAAAAAAAAAATCAAATTCAAAAGTAACAAAAAAATGATTTCTAAATTTTATCGTGTAATGTAGAGTGTAAACAAAGTGTTAGACAGGTTAACCTTGATATAGTATTGCAAGTTGTCATGAATCGCAAGCTCGTGAGTTTATATATCGTGTTTTGGTGTCGTCATGCTTAGAATCGAGTTTTAGGTGTAACCTGGTTTTATTTTAAGTTAAATAACATAATCATGTTACTGAACAATCATCGACACCATCGTCGTATCATCGTGGCGCCACTTATTTGAATATCATCGAGATCTTACCGAACAAGTGTCAATGACTCACTGAATTACTCGCTGTTATTATTATTTGTAGCGCATAAACTTGACGAGCTGGAAATTAAATCTTGGGCTCAAAATTTTACTACGACTATTGTCTACTAATTTAAAGAAAATTTTTTTTATTTTATTTTGAAAATTCACTAGAGAATAATTTTTTTTTCTCTCGTTTGAACCGACGCTAACTTCAAATAATCATTGCTCTGGTTCTAATTATGATAGAGACTCGTTCTTGGTCTCAAAAGTTTCGTCAATCCTTCCTCTATAACCGTGTAAATTATCATTTCTTAATCTTCAGTAGTCTCAGAGCTACGAATTTTAAAAAACCCTCCCAATAGAAACCGCGAAATTACGCGGTTTTGATATTTAAATTTGAAAAATTCATAACTTGGGTTCTAATTGCCTTAGAGACTCGTTCTTGGTCTCAAAAGTTTCGTCAACCCTTCCTCTATAACCGTGTAAATTTTCCTTTCTTAATCTTCAGTAGCTTCAAAGCTACGAATTTTTAAAAATTCAAAATTTAAAAAACCGCGAAATTCCACGAATTTTAAATTTAAATTTCAAAAATGCATAACTCCGGTTCTAAATACACTAGAGACTTGTTCTTGGTCTCAAAAGTTTCTTCAATCCTTCCTCTAAAAACCCGTAAAATTTCATTCTTAAATCCCTGGTAGTTACTAAGCTACGAATTTTTAAAAACTTCCCCCAATAAAAAAACCGCGAAATTTGAACTTAAAATTCTAAAATTCATAACTCTGGTTCTTTTTACCCTAGAGACTTGTTCTTGGTCTCAAAAGTTTCGTCAATCCTTCCTCTATAACCGTGTAAATTTTGATTTCTTAATCTACAGTAGCCTTAAAGCTACAAATTTTCAAAAACTCTCCCAATGAAAACCGCGAAATTCCGCGAATTTTAAATTTAAATTTAAAAATTGCATAACTCCGGTTGTAATTACACTAGAGACTTGTTCTTGGTCTCAAAAGTTTCTTTAATCTTTCCTCTAAAAACCTGTAAAACCACATTTCTAAATTCCTGGTAGTTACTAAGCTACGAATTTTAAAAACTTCCTTTAATAAAAAACCGCGAAATTTGAACTTAAAATTCAAAAATTCATAACTCTGGTTCTATTTACCCTAGAGTCTTCTTCTCGGTCTCAAAAGTTTCGTCAATCCTTCCTCTATAACCCTGTAGATTTTCATTTCTTAATCTACAGTAGTCGCAGAGCTACGAATTTAAAAAAACCCTCCTAATAGAAACCGCGAAATTCCGCGAATTTTAAATTTAAATTTCAAAAATGCATAACTCCGGTTCTAATTACACTAGAGACTTCTTCTCGGTCTCAAAAGTTTCGTCAATCCTTCCTCTATAACCCTGTAAATTTTTATTTCTTAATCTCTAGTAGCCTCAGAACTACAAATTTTCAAAAAGTCTCCTAATAAAAACCGCGAAATTCCGCGAACTTTAAAATTAAATTTAAAAATTGCATAACTCCGGTTCTAATCACACTAGAGTCTTCTTTTTGGTCTCAAAAGTTTCTTTGAACCCTCCTCTAAACATCGGTAAATTTCCATTCCTTACCCGTGAGTAATTTCTAAGCTACAATTTTTTAAATTCAATCAAAAAAATATTTTTTTTAAATACCGAAATTTGTTCATTTGAAAAATTCTAATTATTATTTAACTTTGCCCACAATCTCGATACAATAAATCATTTTTAAGTGCACGAATGCATTAATCACTCTCTAGATTAAAATATTATAATAAAATTCGTATTAAAAACTCTCAGATCCCGCGTCAGATTTTCATTCTTTTTTTTTTTTATTTTTTCTCAATCGTGAAATGAAAAATTGAATCTTTTCTTATTCTTCTCCTTGATTTTTATTTTAACAACAGACACAATGGCCGTCGTCAATTCGACTCGAGACTCGATGAGACATGAGACTACTCGAGCTATTTGGGATTCGACTTGCGATGTCTATTTCTTCGAGTAAAATTTCATTTCTATTTTTTTTTTTTATTATTTCGAGACTTGCAAACTCATGGTGACTTAAAAAGTCACTTCTTCATCTTCTCATTCAACTATCACGTCACAAATTTTTCATTGTTACTTAACTATACCTTTTTTATATATTTATTTGTAAATAAATATATTTATTTAATTTTTTTTTTTTCAAATAATTTTTTGATGATTTTGAAAATTTATAGCTCTGAGGCTACGGGAGATTAAGAAATGAAAATTTACAGGGTAAAAGTGGAAGGATCAAAGAAAATTTTGAGCCCAAGAACAAGTCTCTACACTGAGAAAAAATTTCTCTTTGGACAATTAAATTGGTTTTGTTGAATTCTATTAAACTAAAAATTGTTTGGGACAACTAAATTTTATTACGTCAATATAATCTATTTTGTCATTTTTAACAAATGATTTAATAGACTCTATTTGGTTGACATTAATATTTCTCTCTCTAAGATAATAAAACCATATGGTAGAGTTAAGAAAATATTTATTTAATGGACAACTAAACTATTTTGTAGTGCCAACAAATCTAAATATGAGAGCAAAATATTATTATATTAACTCTAATAAATATTAATTAGACACAAAAAAATATATTCATTTAGAATCCCTGATTAAAAACTCCAATTGAAACCGCTGATTTCCGATTGGTTCCGATTGAAATCCGATAGACTTTCAATCGGAATTAATTGGTTTCAATCGGAGTTTTTAATCAGGGATAAATATATTTATTTGTTCGAGATTAATAAATATATATTTGAACCTAATGATTATTGATTTAAAAGTCATGGTGTTAGGCAGCAGCAGCTGGAGTAGTTCGGTGCTCGCCACTAGATCGCGCCCACCATTTGTGGTGTCCCTGGTAAGATACTTATTTCGGAGTTTTTATATTCCGCGCTTGAAGCATTCATGGGACGAGTCATTCGCTGAAAATTTTTGACAGTAATATACGGGTATACTATATTACATTATGACATTAATGTTTAATATTGATATTTTTCCCGAACATTTTTTGTCATAGTACGAAAAAAAGTACTTGTGAAGGAAATAAATTATTTTTCTAAATATCCATTTATTGAACTGTTGAATAAATATTCTGTCATTTCAAAATAATACTTAATTATTATTAATAACTCATTCTCTATAATGATCGCTCATACATTTCATTATGACTACTTTATAAACACTACAGCTAATCAATTTGATTTTATGCTTGCTAATAAATGCGTAGTTATCTTTACTAAATATTTTATAGTTTCTAATCACTCGTTTTGTTGGTGGATTATAAAAAATTTAGTTAAAACAACCAAATATATGATTGGCAATGGGTAATCAAATTATTTTCTTGTCATAACTAAAATTTAGTTGTCAGGAGAAAATTTTTTTCTCAGTGTAGGAAAATTAGAACCGGAGTTATAAATTTTTGAAATTTAAATTCTAAAACCGCAAAATTTCGCGGTTTTTTTTAAGGGAGAATTTTTTGAAAATTTGTAGCTTAGTAACTACTAGAGATTAAGGAATGAAATTTTCGGGGGTTATAGAGGTAGGATTGAAGAAACTTTTGAGACCAAGAAGAAGTTTCTGCGGTAATTTGAACCAAAGTTATGAATTTTTGAAATTTAAATTCTAAAACCGCAAAATTTCGCGTTTTTTTTAAGGGGGAAATTTTTGAAAATTTGTAGCTTAGTAACTACTGGAGATTAAGGAATGAAATTTTTGGGGGTTATAGAGGAGGGATTGAAGAAACTTTTGAGACCAAGAAGAAGTCTCTGCGGTAATTAGAACCAAAGTTATGAATTTTTGAAAATTAAATTCTAAATTCGCGGAATTTCGCGGTTTTTTTATTTTCTACTTTTAAAAATTTCTAGTTCCAAAACTACTAGAGATTAAGAAACGAAAATTTACAGGTGTGTAGAGGAAGGTTCAAAAAAATTTTTGAGACCCCAAACAAGTCTCTAAGATGATTAGAACCTCAGTTATAAATTTTTTAAATTCAGATCCTCGATTTCCGTAATTTCGCGTTTTGTCCCGCGGCCTTTTTTAAAAATTTGTAACTCCGAAGCTTATAGAGATTAAGAAATAAAATTTTCTAGGATTATAGAGGAAGGATCAACTTAACTTCCAAAACCAAGAACGAGTCTCCAGGAAAATTTTAACCCGAGTACAAAATTTTCAAAATTACTCCCGCCATAAAATCCCCAAAAATTCCTCCCAATTTCATTTCCTCCCCAATTTTCCTCATAACCAAATAAATTTTTTTTTCAAATTGTAGCCCGCGATCTCACTTTTCATTTCCGCCCCTAAAAAACCTCTGGCAGTTTCCAGGCTGTGGAAATTTCATAGAAAGAAAGAAAACACAAAAAAATGGAACGAAATTTTGTCGGAAGTCGGCAGTCGCCAGTGGGAATTTAATTTCACAAGCTTTAGGTTTTTGTTATAAAAAGGAGGAGGATAAGGTGGTATCATCCCCTCGGGCGTGTATCTCTTGATGCAATGAGCCGAGATATGAGTAATGGTGCGTGTTCGCGTTCTAAGTCCGTTAACATCGGGGTAAAATTAGTCGAGTCATCAACGATTCGGTCTCAGCTGCTCTACCCACACAAATATATATCTATATATATATATATATGAATTAAACCCAACACGCTTGCTTCCAAATATTGATTATCCCGAGGGACTCGCGGCCATTTCAAACGAAACTACGGGAGGTATTTTTTTCTCCGTAACAATATGACTTCAAATGTTCAAATTTATCCGGTTCTTGGTGACCTACTCGCCCCGTATGGGGCTTAAAATATTTCTTAGGCTTTGTAATGTAATTTTGGAAAAAAAATTGGGAAAAAATTCCTATTAGTTTGGGGAAAATTCATTTTCTTTTAAGGGCAAATTTTAAATTTTGTAAGAAAATTTGGAGTTTTGAATTTGGAAAAATTGTAACTTTGGAAATGCTGGAGATTAAGACTCGGAGTGAAGCTCAAAATTTTCTTTAGACTCCGGGCTGTAATGGAAAAAAAAATTGGGAAAAAATTCTTATTAGTTTGTGGAAAATTTGTTTTTTTTTTAGAGACAAATTTTGAATTTTGTAAGAAAATTTGGAGTTTTGAATTTTGAAAAATTGTAACTTTGGAAATGCTGGAGATTAAGACTCAATATGGGGCTCAAAATTTTCTTTGTACTCCGGGTTGTGATAAAAAAAAAATTTGGGAAAAAATTCCTATTAGTTTGGGGAAAATTCAATTTTTTTAAGAGGGAATTTTGAATTTTGTAAGAAAATTTGGAGTTTTGAAGTTTGAAAAATTGTAATTTTGGAAATAATGGAGATTAAGACTCGAAATGGGGCTCAAAATTTTCTTTAGACTTCGGGCTGTGAAGGAAAAAAAATTGGGAAAAAATTCCTATTAGTTTGGGGAAAATTCATTTTTTTTAGGGACAAATTTTGAATTTCGTAAGAAAATTTGGAGTTTTGAATTTTGGAAAATTTTAGCGATGGAAATAATGGAGATTAAGACTCGAAGTGAGGCTCAAAATTTTCTTTAGACTTCGGGCTGTAATGGAAAAAAAAATTGGGAAAAAATTCTTATGAGTTTTTTGGGAAATTAATTTTGGAAAAAAACAAAATTTTGAATTTTCTGGGGAAATTTTATAATTTTGGAGTTTAAAAAATTTTTTTTTTTAAATTGATAGAGATTAAGGCTCAGAAAAATTTTGTCGATGATCGAGTGTTAAAATTTGAGCGTCGCGGTGGTCGATTCTCGATTTATTTTTTGATGAAATAAAAATATTAAAAATTTAATATTTCCGTGACTAATTTACCGGAAATTGAATTTTAAAAAATTAAGTAAAAAAATATTGGCTGGCTACAATCGACTATTGGGTTCTCTAGAGTTACAGAAAAAAAATAGTGGGAATGTCTAGCATGAGAATAAAATACGCCCTCATACGTGACAGATGGTTTAATTTTTAACGCATGCGACTCACGTATTCCACATATGCTCCGCCTTTCATATATATACATATATATATATATATATGTATATATATAATTTTGTTTCATAAATAAAATTTGGGCGCCAAGAAAAAAAAATAAACTTAGAATTAAAATTCTAGCCAAACTATCAAATATATGAAAAAATATATAAGGACCAAATTTGTAGGATATTAAATTCTCTACAAAAAAGGTCCTGAGGACTTTATTCGTAAAGTTGATAGTTTAGTCAGAATTTTGATTAGAAATCTTAAAAAAAATTCACAGACCCAATGGACATTTTATATATTTATTGAAATATATATGAATGAGAAGGCACTGTTGTGGGTACTCGTTTGAAAGAGCGTTGGATGGAGACTCGATATTACGTATAGTTGTAATTTTATTGTAATTTTGGTAAAAAAAATAAAATTTAATTGGATACTTGGGTTTTGGAATTTTTTTCGAGATCTTTTAAAATTCGTAGCCTGGAAACTGCTGGAGAGTAAGGAATCAAAATTTACAGAGTTACAGAGGAAGGATCAAAGAAAATTTTAAGACCTTGAAGAAGTCTGTGAGATAATTAGAACACAAGTTATGAATTTTTGAAATTTGAATTTAAAATCCGCGGATTTTCGCGGTTTTTATTTTTTTACTTTTGAAAATTCATAGCTCACAAGCTATCAGAGATTAAGGAATCAAAATTTACACGTGTATAGAGGAATCTTTGACGAAAATTTTGGGACCTTAAACAAGTCTCTAGGACAATTAGAACCCGACTTATAAATTTTTTAAATTCCTCACAAAAAAAAAAATCAATTTTTCTCTCAATTTTCTAAATAATTGACTTTTTTATTTTTTTTTTAAATTCAGCTTACGATCTCCCAAAAAATATCGTCCAATTTTAAGTCGAAATTCCCCATACCTTCCCTTCAAAATTGAAAAATCACAAAATTTTACAAAAAGAAATTTTCTTTTTTTATTAATAATTTATTTTAAATCGATGATCCATTAATCAAGCGGCATTCAAAACTGACTTTCGATCGATCCGCGCGATAGCCAAGTAATGAGTAGACTGATTGCTTTTTTTTCTTTATTCAAATATATTTTTTTTTCTATCTAATTATTATTTTTAATATAAATATTTTTTGTAATTATTCCTTCATAAATATTATATACAATAATAACAATTATTATTATTATTATTATTTTCATTAAAAAAAAAAAAAAGGACAAAGTCGTAGATGTCAGGACCCGCCATGACGTCTAAGATTAAAATCTTCTCATATAATATTCGATTGTACATTGAGCAATATCACAATCACGTAGGTCTTATAAGTATACATATATATTTTTTAAGACATTAATTAATCATTAAACATCGATCAATAATAATAATATATAATTTTGACCGCGAATTTTAAATTTTTGAATTTCCAAACTTACATTTTGGCCGATAACTCCGAAACTAAAGGTTTTAAGGAAAATTTATAAGAGAGAAAAATTGTGGGAAATTTAATTTCCTTTAAAAATATGTAGCTATTTATATATTTATATTCTTATTTACGGGATATATTGATAAATATATGAGATAAAGTAGAATATTTTTGGAAAAATTTTTCAAAGGGCGATAACTTTTGAAGGAAAGGTTTTAGGAAAATTTTATAAGAGTGAAAAATTGTGGGGAATTCAATTTCCTGGGGAATTCAACCCTTTTGTATTCATTTATCTGATAAATAACCAGAGATAATGATAAAAATATAAATATAATGATGGCCAAATTTTTGAACTCATTATTAATTTTTCCTTGACTTCAAACGTCTGTAACTTCTAAACAATCGACTTTTCGTAAATTTTATATGACACAAAAATTAAAGGAAATTAAATTTCCTTTCCAACGACCTCCGATTCATTCCAATTACTCCAATAATTTCCTCAATTAATCGACTAATTAAAAAACAAAAATTCAAATTCTCTCCTGACTAAAATTTGAACTTTTGAACTTGGCTTCAAACGGCTCTAACTTCTAAACTATCAATTTTCCGTGAATTTTCAATGAGACTAAAATTGTAGAGCATTTAATTTCCTTTCTAATGACCTACTACTTTTATTAATTATCTCATTAATTAACTCTATAATAATTATTATATAAAGTCTTGATTAAAATAAGAGAAATTTCTTTTTTTTATCGAAAACTGAGAGAGAGATTGAAATATATGAGAGAGAAGGTACATATATATGAATATATATGAGGAATTAAAGGGCAGGGCAACCAAGAAATGAAAGCTAAAGGCGTTACGGCCACTCCCTGTGGGGAAATAAAAAAATTATTCATAAAAAAAAAATTGTTTTTTAAAATTTAAGACAAACTAGAAAAAAAATATATATGTATATATTTATATATATGATCGTGTACACGGTTAATAATTTTCCGAAACGCTCAGCAAGTCGTTTAATTATCCGACACTTCCTTTTTATAAAAATTAAATATTTTGATAAATTAAAGTCATTGTTTATATAAATATTATATGTTTGCTTTCATAATATATGTTTAGTGTCATAACGCATTGTAATGAGAGTAATTACTCTTATACAGAAAAAAAAAAGAATTTTGGGGAAAACGGGAATTGGAAAAATTTTTGGAAAATATTCTTACCTGTTTCTACGTCGACTGTGTAAGACAACCCAGCCCATGGATTGTCGTCTGTTTCGGCGACTTCTTCTTTCTGTAATGAGGGAAAATTTTACATTTTTTAAGAAAATTTTCGGAAAATTTATGAAAAGTTTGGGAAATAGACTTTGGGGATGTGTAACTTTTGAAGGAAGCGTTTTAGGAAAAATTTGTAAGAGACCGAAAATGTGGGAAATTTGATTTCCTTTAAAAATATGTGGGAGTTTATATATTTATATTGATAAACATATGAGGAAAAGTCAGATAAAGTTTTGAAATTTCGGAAATATTTTTTTGAAGAGGGATAACTTCTGAACTGAGGGTTTTAGGAAAAATTCGTAAGAGATCGAAAATGTGGGAAATTTGATTTCCTTTAAAAATATGTGGGAGTTTATATATTTATATTAATAAATATATGAGGAAAAGTCAGATAAAGTTTTGAAATTTCGGAAAATATTTTTTTAAAGGGCGATAACTTTTGAACTGAGGGTTTTGGGGAAAATTCGTAAGAGACCGAAAATGTGGGAAATTTGATTTCCTTTAAAAATATGTGGGAGTTTATATATTTATGTTGATAAATATATGAAGAAAAGTCAGAAAAAGTTGTGGAATTTCGGAAAATATTTTTTAAAAGGCGATAACTTCTGAACTGAGGGTTTTAGGAAAAATTTATAAGAGACCGAAAATGTGGGAAATTTGATTTCCTTTAAAAACATGTGAGAGTTTATATATTTATATTGATAATTAAGGAAAATATTCAAAAATATATGAAAAAAAGTGAGATAAAGCTATGAAATTTTGGAAAATATCTTTGATAGGCTGTAACTTCTAAACTAAAGGTTTAAGAAAAATTTAGTAAGAGACCAAAATTGTAGGAAATTAAATTTCCCACAATTTCGGTTTCTTATAAATTTTTCCTAAAACTGCTAGTTCAGAAGTTATGGCCCCCGGAAAAAAATTTCCAAAATTTCAAAAGACTACTTTACTTTTCCTCATATATTTATAAATATATCCTCTAATTATTTATAGAAATATATATTTGACTACATGATTTCGAAGGAAATTAAATTTCCCACAATTTCGGTCTCTTACAAAAATTACCTAAAACCTTCAGTTTAAAAGTTATCGCGCTTTGAAAAATATTTTCAAAAAATCCAATGCTCTGAATTTCTATAAAATTTATTTTATAAATAATAATAATAAATAATAATAGTGAGCCGTGGGAATTATAATCTATTCTTTGTTCTGGTCTTAAGATCTGAATTCCATGAGCGTATCCATTCAGATCACGATAATCGAAAAGATCTTCACGTTATTGAACGATCGGCGTCTCGTTGCGCTACAAAAGACTATCGATTCGATAAAACCAGCTCGAGTATAAGAGAGATACTAAATTCTCAAAGAACAAAGACCAAGATTGTAACAACAACAACTAAAATTCAAAGTCATCTTCATTTCTTTCTCTTTTTCATTCCCTTTATATTTTATTTTTAAAAAAATTCAAGTTTGAATTTTTCCCGCGCAATTTAAATTTTTAATTTTTACTTTCCCGCGAAATTAAATATTTCAATTATCCCGCGAATTTTTAAATTTTTCCCGCGAAAATTCAAATTGGCGGTAAATTTAAAAATTTTTAAATCTTGATAATTTTAAATGCTTGTAGATAAAAATTAACGATAAGTTAAAGGATTTGGAAAAAAAATATTAACGATTTAAAAAGATTAGGACGCGTGGGTACGAACGTGTCTAATCTCCTTTGTGGCTGATGTAAGATTTAGGACAGTAGTCGGAACGTGCTCGACTTAGAGCTTAAGACCCCAAGATTTAAATGTTGCCACTGTTACTTAAATCGTTAGCTCATAAGACCTATTGTACTAATAAACTTTTATAACTTATTGACTTATTTTTATGGAAATTTAATTTGCTACAAATTAACTCTCTTATATTTTTATCATATTCTTCATATTTAACTCGAAAAAAGTCTCCGTACAAAAAAATTTAATAAAAGTTTACCAAGAAAATTTTTTGGTCAAAAAAATTAAAATTACGGCTCAAGTATCAAAGATACGGAAAAAATGTACTGAGACAAAGTTATAGAGAATTAAATTTCCTACAAAAAAGGTCTGATACCTTTTTATCGTATCTCTAATATTTAACCCAAAAAAGCCAATCAAAGTTTCCGTTTACAAAAATTTGGTAAAAAATTTTCCACAAAAATTATTTATCAAAAAAATCAAAATTTCGGCTCAACTATCAAAGATACGAAAGAAAAGTACTAGAATAAATTTGTTCAGTATTAAATTCTCCACAAAAAAGGTATCAGTAACTTTTTCCGTAAATTCAATATTTCCCCCAAAAAATGCTTCTCAAAAACAAAAATTCCGGATCTAAATTTTTAATGTACGTACGTACGAAGATACGGAGTCTCGATATCTCGTAAGCTAATTAACCGATTGAAAAAATTTTTTTTTTAATTACAAGGTCTTTCTATTGCTTGTAGCCCTCCAAAGTTTTAAATAAATCGTAGCATAAATTTTTATTTTAATCATCAAATTAAAGTAATAAATTTAAATTCTGGGGAAAGATTAATAATGAGGGTCATAAAAAAAATTGTTATGATGCTTAAGGACGTAAATATCATGAGAATGAGAGTGATAACCACCATGAAGTTTAAATTCCAGAGTAAAATTACAGAATGATTTAGCATTTATGGCCGGCGATGTTCAGTATCGAGGCTGGACTGGGTTAAAGACGGACGTATTGACTATTGATAATGATCATGATCATGGGTCATTAGTTTGTGGAATGACAAACTCATATTTATAATTATTAAAATATATTTATCGTCATTAATTAACTTCTTAAATAAAATTACGAGAATCGAAAAATGACAGAAATAAATTATCATTTTTTTTACCAAAAATAATTACAATTTTTTCGGTTACCGACATCTGGGCTTAATATTAAAAATAATTGTCGTTAGTAAAATAAATATTTTAAAAACTTTTGAATTTCGCGGGTTAAATTTAAGGGAATTTTATATTTTTGCGAATATCTTTTAAATGAAGGGTTTTAGAGGAAATTTATAAGATACCAAAATTGTAGGAAATTTAATTTCCTTTAAAAATATGTGGCTATTTATATATTTATATTAATAATTACCGTAAATATTAATAAATATATGAGGAAAAGTTGGATACGGTTTGGAAATTTTGGAAATTTTTTTTCCAAAGGCTGTAACTTTTGAACTAAAGGTTTTAGGGAAAATTTGTAAGAGACCGAAATTGTAGGAAATTAAATTTCCTTTAAAAATATGTGGCTATTTATATATTTATATTAATAATTACCGTAAATATCAATAAATATATGAGGAAAAGTTGGATACGGTTTTGAAATTTTGGAAAATTTTCTTTCCAAGGGCTATAACTTTTGAACTAAAGGTTTTAGGGAAATTTTATAAGAGACCGAAATTGTAGGAAATTAAATTTCCTTTAAAAATATGTGGCTATTTATATATTTATATTAATAATTACCGTAAATATTAATAAATATATGAGGAAAAGTAGGATAGGGTTTTGAAATTTTGGAAATTTTTTTTCCAAGGGCTATAACTTTTGAACTAAAGGTTTTAGGGAAATTTTATAAGAGACCGAAATTGTAGGAAATTAAATTTCCTTTAAAAATATGTGGCTATTTATATATTTATATTAATAATTACCGTAAATATTGATAAAAATATGAGAAAATATACGAAAAAATGAGAAAATTCTATGAAAAAGCGAAATCTTTTGAACAGAAGGTTCGGAAAAATCATCTATAACAGACGAAAATGAGATAAATTGCAACGCCCATTGTAGGAATGTCGAATTTTAGTAACCATTAGTAATCGAGGAAGCTGCGCAGTATTAAATATCACGCAGCTCCAATCTCCTTTCACGTCACCATCTCTAGCCTCTAGTTTCTACCAATAACCAAATGGATGTAGAATATATATAGATACGTATATATACATGTATACAAGCAAAAAGACCCCTCTAGAAAAGGGGCTTAAACTTTTTTACAACTGGTCCACACCCTCGTTAAGAATACGGGAGACGGGATTCGGTCCCTAGTAAACTAAAACTCGGGCAATTTATCACTAACCCTCAGCTAAATTCATCTGGTTTTTCTGCTGCTGTATACATCTTGTAACAATTGTTTCTGCTTGGATTCATGTTATTAATTAATAACAATAATGGAATAATTATTGATTTTTATTTTATACAAGGGAACTATCGCTTGTACGCATACTTGGATTATTAATAATATCTCGGGTGATTACGGGGATAAGTAGAAAAATGCGGGCTTGTTTTCTAGGAAATTTAATTGCCTACAATTTTGGTATCTTTGAAAATTTTTCTAAACTCGATATTTCGGAAGATAATGACGATAATTCAAGTATGGATACGCAAGAATTTGGAAAAAAAATTACTAAACTTTTTGACAAGACTTCAAATCTCTTATAACTTTTGAAATATTCCTCCTAAAAAAATTTTCAAAGAGACAAAAATTGTAGGAAATTTAGTAGCCTACAACTTTGGTATCTTTGAAAATTTTTGTAAACTCGATATTTCGGAAGATAATGACGAAAATTTAAGTATAGATACGCAAGAATTTGGAAAAAAAACTATTAAACTTTTTGACAAGACTTCAAACCTCTGTAACTTTTGAAATATTGCACCTAGAAAAATTTTCAAAGATACAAAAATTGTAGGAAATTTAATTTCCTCTACAATGACCCCCTATTTTGTGTAATTACTCCATAAAGTACCCCTGAAATCGTCATAAAACTAAAATCCCAGGCTATAATGATCAAAATTTGGTTATTGATCCAAATCCGAAATTTTGAATTTATGGAAATTTTCATAGAGACCAAAAGTGGAGGTCATACGATTCTCTAGCTATCCATGATTTTACTTATTCAATTTTTGTAAAAATTACCCAAATTTTTTTTTGAATTTTTTTCAAAATTGCACTTAGGCAAAATTTAATTTTTTTTCGCAGTCTAAAACTTTTCTGGGAATGATGAAAATAAATTACCTCTTTTTTGGTGACTGTGTCGACTTTGAGCTTCTCAATATCATCCAGCTCGACTTTTTTTTCTTGCGAACTCGAGGACTCGGTTTTCGCCCTCTCGACATCCGCCATCGTGAATCCCAAATCGACATCTTGCTTCCACAAGACCTCGATTAGATCCATATCCTGTAATTTAAAAAAAATTATCTTTAAATATTTAACCCCTGGCGCCCGTGACGCGGCAATTTTTGCTCTTAAAATTCACTCAATTGTCATTTTTTACGGTCTTGTAATTTTTTACGGTTACTTAAAGTCTTCCTACGCTCACTTACACTTCAACTAATTAATTTTTCGTTTAAAAATACCGCGAAACTTAAATAAAAATTAAATTATAATATCGCGGGAAAATTTAAATTTTTTAAATTTGAATTTTTTCCCGCGAAAAAATTATTTTGGGCAGGGGGGGGGGGGGTATTGTTAGTGGTAGAAAAATTTTTATATAAAAGTCGTTGAGTTTTTTTTATCTCGGTCTGAGCGATGGTAAATCCGATACAAGATCATTAATCAAAGTCCCCTCTCACTTCCTCCGCGGGTTTTTTCCCGGCATCCTCAAGTCGAGTTCCTATTCGTGATGGGGAAAAAATGAAATAAAGATAAAATAAATAAAAGATGAAAAGAAAAAAAAAAACTGGGAGGAAGAAAGGAGAGAAAAAAACACCGCCGCCATTGCTCTAAGTTGACTATAATTAAAACAAGGAAATTAATGTTTCGTAACTGTAACAACTTGTATTACGTGAGTTATGATTGGTAACTTTTTTTTTGACGCGACTTCGATACGCATGCGTAGATTTTTTTTTTTTAAATATAGAGAATTTTTTTATCTTGAAAATCGATTTTTGAAGTTACGGTTCGAGATATCGAAATTTTTTACTATCGATACATTGAATTTCGAAGTATCGAAATTCTTTTGAAAATTTATATGAGAAAGTTTTCTAGAAAATCGAATTTTTAGATCGAGATATCGAAATTTTTGACTATGGATATATAGAGTTTCGAGGTATCGAAATTCTTTTAAAAATTTATTTGAAAAAGTTTTCTAGAAAATCGATTTTTTAGTTCGAGATATCGATTTTTTTACTATCGATACATTGAATTTCGAGATATCGAAATTCTTTTAAAAGTTTATTTGAAAAAGTTTTCTAGAAAATCGAATTTTTAGTTCGAGATATCGAAATTTTTTACTGTCGATTTATCGAGATATGAGATATCGAAATTTGTAAAAATTGATTTATTAAAATTGAAAAAAAAAAAATTTTATGTAGAAATTTTAAGAAAAATAAATCCTACGTTCGAAATATCGAAATTTTTTATCATCGAGATTCGAGGTATCGAAATATTTGAAAACCGATTAATTAATTTTCAAGACTTCGAAGATTAAAATAAAAAATTTACAAAAGAGTAAATTCTCAACCCGAGATGACGAAATTTTTTACTATCGAGTTATCGATTATCGGAGTATCGAATTTTTTACAATCAATCAATCAAAATATATCGAAATTTTTAAGATCAATTTATTTGCAAACATTTTCTATAAAATCGATTTCATCAATTCAATAAATCAATTCGATACATCGAAATTAGTCAAATCGATACACCAAGTTTCGATAAATCGAAATTTGCGTCAACCAAATCTTCAAATTGTCTCTTTGAATTTTCCATCAAAATAATTTTAAAAATCGATATATCGATTTCCGACTTCGATTCTATATATCGTCTCGATTATTTTTCTCTTTGCACTTTATCGTTTACGACTGACGCAACAACAAAAATAAATTAAATTTCGTAGTAAAAAATAAAAAGTTTGACATTTAACCTGACCCAAAACTCGAATCGAACATCTCTAGAGTAATCGATATGAGTACAATATAAAATTGATAAAAATATGATAACCTAAAAATAATATTTTCACACAATGTTCGTTCTATTGTAATAGTTAGATTACGTCTAACATTAAATATACATATATATATATATATATATATATATATATATATATATATATATATATATATATATATATATATATATAGATGTGTTTTGCATTATTGAACGCGGTGGGTTGTACATTTAGATTATTACAAATGTGGGCGCGGTTGGACACCCTGCTGTGGCAATCAAAATGGCCGTCACGTCCCACACATGAGATTTTTTTAATAAAATATATTAATATCTCTACATTACTTTGATCAATAATTATACATGTACACCCATATATATGTATATACATATATTTATATATATATTTCTTTTCGTAAATAAAATTTGGGCGCAATAAAAAAACAAATAAACTTTGAATTAAAATTCTAGCCAAACTATGAAATATATGAAAAAATATATAAGGACCAAATTTGTAGGAAATTGAATTCTCTATAAAAAAGGTCCTAAGGACTTTATTCGTAAGTTCGATAGTTTAAGCAGAATTTGGATTAGAAGTCTTAAAAAAAATTCACATACCCAATGGACATTTTATATATTTTTCATATTTGTTAAAATATATACGAACGGGAAGGTAGTGTTGTGGGTACTCGTTTGAAAGGGCATTGGACAGAGACTCGATATTGGGTGTAGTTGTAATTTTGTCTATGATATTTTACAGAATATGTATACGACTCATAGAATTCGGTTTTTTTTTTTGTAGTTTGGTGAATTAATACGGTTAATTTGAATGAATAAATTATGAGGGGTAAGAATGGAAGAAAAATAAAATACCGCGAGTGCAATAAATGCAATTCACTGTGTAATCACTGGGGACCTCAGATCGATCAAATGTCGACATTCACTCGTGTCAAAATATTTTTTTTATTGTTATGATCTTTGGCTGAGCGTAAATAAATGCCGACAATATAACAAATAAGAGTAAAATAAATAAATAACAATAATAATAGTGTCGCTATAAATATTTTATAAACATAAATAGTAGTTTGTATCCCCAGAGACGTATCCATCGTTCAACGAATTTTATAGGACACATTTTTTATTACAAAAAAAACTTTGTGACTTACAACAAAAATGACCTTTTATTTTTTAAATTTACGTAAAATTGTTATCTTTGTCCCGAGCCCTTTCAAACGAGTACCCACAACACTACCTTTCCGTTCATATATATTTCAACAAATATAAAAAATATATAAAATGTCCATTGGGCATTTGAATTTTTTTCTAGACTTCTAATCAAAATTCTGACTAAACTATCGACTTTACGGATAAAGTCCTCAGGACCTTTTTTGTAGAGAATTTAATTCCCTACAAAAAAGGTCCTTATATATTTTTTCATATATTTGATAGTTTGGCTAGAATTTTAATTCAAAGTTTATTTATTTTTTCCATGGCGCCCAAAATCTATTTCCGATAAGAAATATATATAAATATATAAATATATGTACATGCATATATATGTCATCAATTTGGAAATTGCACGCACTTTGAAATGAGTACTCACATGCCGTACTTATTTCTTGTACATATATTTCATATATACAAATATATAAATATATATAATAAAATATCAAAAATAAATATGGCTTGTTGGTACTCATTTTAAAGGGCATCAAAATCTCTGTCTATATATACCTTCATATATGTAAATATCGAAAGTTATATATGTATATATACATAAATATGTAAATATGAAAATTTCTTTAAAGACCACACTCATAAAAAAAATTAATAGAAATTTTGTTAAATCTCCTCCTATATTTTCTAAATATATACACACATATATATAGATGACTAATGATGTTTAAGACATCGGCGACTCGTCAGTTGTAAATTCAAAGAGAAATTTATAAAAAAGAGAAAGAAGGAGGGAAAGAAAGGGAAAAATATTAGAAAAATAAAGAAAGATAATTCTTTTTCTTCCGTTCCGAAAGAAATGTATATGAGTATAAACGACATGAGGTGAAAGCCGACGGTATTCATAAGAATAAGAAATATTTATCATATTGTCCGTCAACTTGTAAACTCGTATAACGTCAAGTGGAACTAATGACAAAAACTATTTTCTTATTCTGTTTACTATTATTACTTTTTTTTTATAATTTCAATTCAAATAAAAAATCTTCTTGTGAAAACAAAGCTCTGAAAATTTTAATCGAATTGATGACAATTCGGGGGTGAGTTTAAAATTTTATGTCGAGTGAAGAGTCGAGTTTATGGAAAAATTAATGGAGACTTTTCTTATGGGAAATTAAAATTTTTTGAGAATTTTCGGTATCGCGGAAAAAAACCGCGGGAAATTTAATTGAAGTCAAATTTCTACAGGCTGTTATTTTAGGGGGAAATTTGCCAGGTGGTTTTGGATCCAGGGTCTGGAATCATGTAATTTTTTGGTGCCATAAGGGGAAGTGGTGGCATAGACAGTCAATATTTTCCTTCATTAAATTTCCCAGGCACGGAGCTGAGAAGAAAATTTCCTTAGATAGAGAAATTTTTACATTTTGATCAGAATTTTCTTAAAATTTTTGGATGTCATTAAAATCAAAATTAATAATGAGATTCTAGACAGCTGTGGTAGTGATCAATTTGCGGTCAAGTTGCGGTTAACAGACTATCCAACTATTGGCTGCAAATTGACTTCCATATACTGAGAAAGTTGGAGACAATCTGTGGCAGCAATATGAAGGCAATTCGATCAGAAAGTTTTTGTAAGATTGTTAGCAACTTTTTGCTGGCTCGTCATTGCATTCAAAGTAATGAAAAAATTGCTGTCAACTGTTAGCATCTTTTAGCAACAGATTTAAGTCAAGTTGAGGATGAAAATTGCTGCCCATGTGACGTTAATTTGACTACGAAATATGGGGACGAATTGACGTAAAATGCCGAGGCAATTTGTTGTCACTAATTGACAATTTGACAGCAGAAAGTTGCTAATTGACATCAACTTTTGGCTGTTTTTAGTACACATAACATCATTGATGTCTAACCAATTTCTTGAGGTTTTATGGCTTTAGAAGATGGGGGGGGGGATACGAGTGTACTAGTGAGAGTAAAATTGACAGCAGGGGGAAACTTTTGGTTGCCATTTGACATCCATTTACGACAATGGATTAATGTCAAAATGGTCCGCATTTTCGACCAAGTGGACTGATAATTGGGCTAATAATAATAATAATAATAATAATAATAATAATAATAATAATAATATTTTCTGTATAACCAACAACCGGGAAATTGAAAATTTAAATTACGACTTAGTGGTAAAATAGAAAGTTAACATCAATAACAACAAATTTATTATAAATAATAATAACGATAATAATAATAATAACAATAATAATAATAATAATAATAATAATCACGATAGTAAAGTCGTAAACTTTTGAGATTCGCTATATCAATTATTAGTTTTTTTTTGCGATGAAAATAAAACATTATTATTATTATTAATATTATTATTATTATTATTATTATTATTATTATTATAATAACTGCGTCTTAAGTTAAATTTAATTACTTATTTCTAATTAATTAATTGAGTGTCATATTATCAATTTTGTACAAAAATATTGAAAAAGAAAAAAATTGTATGTTGATAATAATAATTATTATCAGATTGCTGATAATAAATTCAATAAATAACTGGTCATATTTATGTCACGTTATATACATATATACACATTATAATTATAATACTAATAATAAAAATTATTATTATTATTATTATTATTATTATTATTATTATTATTATTATTATTATTATTATTATTATTATTATTATTATCATTATTATTATTATTAATATTATTATTGGAGAGTCGGACTACCGGGAATAACTCCCTGAGCATTTAAAATATAAAACAACACGTAAAGCTATATGTTTTTAATTTTATCTAGCTTTAAATACTTAAATTTTGAATTATTGTCATTTTTCAAATATTTTTTTTTTTCTGACTTCTGTTTATATGGAATATTACCACAGTAAAAAAAAAAAAATAAAAATAATGAATTTTTTATTAATGACTTTTTTTCATAAAAATATTAACTCACTTTAATACACACAGTAGTATTGCTCATTATTGCGTCACTGATATTAATTTTTTCAACTTTATTAAATTACTCATAAATTTTTTTTTACTTAAATTTTCACTTTTGCTTTTTCAAAATATATACCCACATATATTTATCACTCAATGAACACTAAACATAAAATAGAAAATTTTCACAAAAAAAAATTTTTTTTTCCACTTTTTATAAAATTCAATCGTTTCATTAAATATATCCATATATATGATTATATATATTTATATACATATATCACTTGATAAATATACAAAAAAAAACAATAGTTCACTTAAAAAAAAAAATTTATTTTTTGTAATTTTGTCCACAAAATTTATTAAGTTCATATATGTATATATATCATATATTTACATATATTTTTGTTAAAAAAACAATAATAATAACTTAGAAAAAGCGACACGTTGAGTTGAATCGGTTGAGAATATAAATAATGAATGTATCGTCTCGGAAACAAGTTGAACGCTTACATTTGTGTGATTAGTCGACAGGCGGGGAGATAACGTTACAATATAACTATAGAATTACAGTAATCATACGATAACTAATTACTTTTAATAAGCGATCTATTGAGGCGAAAAAAATTTGTTTTTACAGAAACTTCACTAGATTATTTTCTATGCCGATCGATCCGCCGATTTTTGGGGAAGCGATCGAGGAAATTGAAAAAATAAGGGCTCGTTGGAAAACTTGTTTCATTGGCTACAATTTTTGTCTCTTGTAAAAAATGCGTATGAGTGGTAGTTTGGAAGTAAAAGACGTTTGAATGAGAGATACATTTTTTTGGGAGGTCGACGGGAGGAATAAAGGGCGCGGAAGTTCGGGAGCCTGTAAGTCGGTCGGAAATGGATTTAGGGCAATGGGGGTGAGGACAAAAGTTGTAGAAAATTTAAAGGGCTACAATTTTTGTCTGAGATAAAATACACGTGGGAGTGATAGTTTGGGAGATAGGGACATTTTAAGTTGAAATTAGAAATTCGATATTTGAAAAAAGGAAAAATTGAAATTGGGAAATACTTTGAGGGCTGGTAACTTTGACATAAATTATTTTAAGGGGGTGGGTATGAGGAGCAAAGTTGTAGGAAATTTAATAAGCTTTTTATTGAACATATATAACGTATATTTATCTGGTTTACTTTAGGAGATATTGCCAATTTAAGTTGGAATTGATAATGAACTTTTTATTAAAATAATGAATAAGTAAATAAAAAAAAAAAAATAATCAAGGTTAACTTTCATGCAGTATCAAAGTCGACGTAATATTTAATAAGCGTTTTATGCTACAATGTAATTAAGTAGTCATGTAATCATTCTAGAAATATATTAAGCGGCAGTCAGGAGTCGAGACCTTTTTTTATTTAAAAAGAGATAAAAAAAAGATAGTGATGTAGATAAACTAATTATCTTAATTTTTTTATCTACAGGGGGTACAGAAAAAGGCAGCCGGTAAGAGAGAAATTTACAAAAAAAACGCGTGTGCGTAGACGTGTGTGTGTGAAATTAGACTTTAGACAGGTGGCGACAAGGTTATCAGTTTAATGCACTCAATTTGGTACTTATATATAAATACACACATATATATATATTTTTTTCATGTTTTTGATTTTTTTCTACTTATTATCATTGTTATTTTTTTTAACAAATATATATATATATATATGGAAGCAATGTCAAATGATTTTTACCAACCTTCAGAATATTTTTATGAAAAAAAAAAAATTTTTGGCATCGATATTTTTTACCATTAATATTAAAAATAACTTTTTAAAGACAAAGAGAAATTATTTTTATAGAAATATCTACACTACCAATCAGAGCAGTATTTGAAAATTTTTAGTTCAAGAATAAAAAAAAAAATTCGATATCTCGAACTTTTAAATCGATATATCGAAGTTATGAATCGATTTATCGAAACTAATTCCAATGATTGAAAATTGAAAATATGTATCTGAGAATTTAAACGATATATCGATTTGCTTAGTCGATATCTCGAAGTTTTATTCAATATATCGATATGTTGATAATCGATATTCTAATTTTTGTTTATCTTTACACCAAAATCAATAACTTTAAAATTTTCTGATTTGATATCTTCCATAAATCGATATCTCGAATCATTAAATCGATTGTTAATCACGGTGTATTATACCTCGATTCACAAAATTACAATCGAAACATCGATTCAATAAACTGATACATCGATTTAATAAAACAATACCTCAAATCGAGATTATCGATATCTCGAATCGATAAATCGATACCTTGAATTGAAAAATCGATATCTTTAATTGATCAATCGATATCTCGGATTAATCAATCGATACCTCAAATTGACAAATCGATACCTCGAAGTCGATCGATTCTTGGATTCGATATATCGATTCTTTGATTCGATAAATCGATTTTTTGATTCGATATATCGATTCTTTAATTCGATCAATCGATTTTTTGATTCGATATATCGATTCTTTAATTCGATATATATCGATTTATTAAATTGATATCGACTCTTCGATTCGATATATCGATTCTTCGATTCGATACATCGATTCTTCAATTCGATACATCGATTTTTTAATTCGATGTATATCGACTTATTAAATTGATATCGATTCTTTGATTCGATATATCGATTCTTCAATTCGATATATATCGATTGGTTAAATCGATATCGATTAAAATTTTAAAAAATTCACTTTTTCTCATAAAAAAAAAATTCCACTTACGTCATCCGAAACAAACACAGGAATCATTCGTGGATGTTTTTTCTTTTTTCTCGCCATTTTTTAAAATCTATTTCACAAAATTCCCTATTTATTTAAACCCGTATTCCATTTTACGTCTGATCAACGTATAAACCGTTTCATTAACTCCGCGATAAACAGAAGCAGCGTCTTATTGACGAACTACTTGATAACTAAACAACAATGGCCAGCAAAGACTTGGGTCGAAAAAAAAAAAAAAAAAAAAAAAAACAACTACCGATTATAAAAACGATCATCAATAATAAGACTACCGTTGTATTGATAAATCGATACACAAATAAAAACTTTATTTTAAAATGTCGACTTGGACGACAACAGAACCTGAGGTTACTCATTGATAGCATCGATTATTATTATTTCCACATGGGGTCATACCACAGGTCTCATTTAATTAACATATTTTCCATGTTCATTTAAATGCAGATGTATGAATTGTTAATATGTATATGTAATATATAAATATATATAGATATATATAGTGTCCGCAGGTCAATTGAATTCTAATGACGAGTTTTAATTTTAATTTTTTAATTTAAAAAAATAAATAAATTTTTTTTTTAATTTGAAAATCGGTAATTGTTGGAGTGAGCGACAGGTTTCCTTTGATAGATTTAGATCATAGATCGGGGAATATGATAGGTGAGTGTGTAATCAGGCGAGAAATTCAATTACCTAATAGGTAACTTTCAATGTTTTGCAGTATGCGCTAAATATGGAGTTTAGTAATAGTAGTTTTTTTTTTATATGTTACGGCCTTTGATGGCTGTGACCCGAAAGAGAAAAAAATTGAGACGAGTTGTTTTTTTTAATCAGTACGAGGTTGATGAATTTAAAAAAAAATTTGTAAATCGATTTATCGATTTAAAATTTTTATTTATTAAATCGATCTATCGATTTATTGAAATCGATACCTTGAATTATCAAATCGATACCTCGATTGAGTGAATCGATACCTCGATTGAGTGAATCGATACCTCGAACGAGTGAATCGATACCTCGAACGAGTGAATCGATACCTCGAATTATCAAATCGATACCTCGATTTATTTAAGTCGATACCTCGAAGTATCAAATCGATACCTCAATTGAGTAAATCAATACCTCGATCGAGTGAATCGATACCTCGGCCGAGTAATCGATACCTCGATTGAGTGAATCTATATCTCGAAGTATCAAATCGATACCTCAACTTATTGTAAGCGATTACTCGAACTATCAAATCGATACCTCAATTTATTGAAATCGATACCTCGAAGTATCAACTCGATACCTCGATTGAGTGAATCGATACCTCGATGGAGTAAATCGATATCTCGATTAATTACTTTGAGGTTACAATTTATAAATTAATGATTCGGTTTAATGAATGGATATCTCGATTGAATGAATCGATACTTCGATTGAATAAATCGATATATCGATTTATTGAATCGATACGTCGAATGAACGAAACTATACTTTGATTTCTTAAATCGATATCTCGATTGAATAAATCGATATATCGATTGTTAAATCGATAATTTTTTTTTATTGATTATTATTATTGTTGTCATTAATAATAATAATAATTAGATATCTGACTTTGAATTTATTTAATAATCCCATAAATATTATATACACGTATATATCTTGATTTCCCTGAACTTTGTATAATAATTAACTTTTACATTCATCAAGACAGAAAAAAAATAATAATAGTATTCCGCAGTTAATTACTATTATTATTATTATTATTATTATTATTATTATTTTATTTATCATTGCCAACTATTTTCATATAAAACAATAAAAGTTTTATTAATATATATTCATATTTATATTTCATATTAATAAGATGAAATCTAAAAATAGTATCTATTAAACATAGTATGTAATGTAATGCATATTATACACGTGTTGAAAAAGCACACGTGGCTTAAATTTTAATTTAATTGACTGCTCAATGATTTTAAATATTCATCTGTTTAATATCGATTTTTAAATCGATTTATTAATTTTTAAATTAATCATATGAATTTAACAATTTCTGATTTATAATTTAAAGTATCGATATATTGATAATCGATTTAACTTATCGATTTATTAAATCGATCGATACTTTAATATATCGATGTCATTAAATCGTTTAATCGTTCGATACTTCGATATGTAGAGAATCGATCGGATCTTCGATACATCGATAATCGATGCCATTAAATCGATAAATCGTTCGATACTTTGCTATATCAATAATCGATACTATTAAATCGATCGATACTTCGATATATAGATAATTGATCCTATAAAATCGATTAATCGTTCGATACTTTTTTATATCAATAATCGATACTATTAAATCGATCGATACTTCGATATATCGATACCATTAAATCGATTGATCGTTCGATACTTCGCTATATCAATAATCGATACTATTGAATTGATTAATTGACTTTTACTTCGATAAATCAGTAATCGATCGAGACTTCGATCAATCGATATATCAACATTCGATACTTAAAAATCGATTAACTAATAATTGAAATTATTGAATTTATAGTCGATTTAATAAATCGATTATCGATCATCGATACCATTGACTCGATAAATCAATAAATCGATACCAGAAATCGATAGATCGATTAAAAATTTAAAAAATCGATTTTTTCATATTTAACTAAAATATAATTATTTTTTTTAGCATAAAATTTTTTTTTTTTTTAAATTTATTTTTAAAATCGAGGCCGAGGTGAACTTTATTCACTGAAATTAATATTGCATGTAAAAAAAAAGTAAAGAAAAAGAAAAATGAAAAAATCAGTGCATCAACAAATTTAACGTTGACTCGAATAATTTAAAAAAATAATAATGATAGAAGTATAAATAACGCATAGCAAGAGAGTAATAATACACAAAAAAGAACAAGTAAAAATATATAATGCCAAGAAATTTATTTTTTTGTCCTCTCGTGTCACTATTTATCCTCGAAATTTTTTAACTTTTGTTTTTCGCGAGCGATATTTTATGCTCGCGGCTCATCGCGATTTTAAGTTTCATCGACGGAAATAGAATACAGCCAGTGAATAACTTCAAAAGAAAAAATAATAATAATTTTGTTTTAATAATAACAATAATAATTTTAATAATAATATTATTATTATTATAGCAATGTCTTGTCCATGAGTTGAGTGTATTATAAAATCTTTTGTGAGTCATATAATGTGATAAGACTTTAAATGTATGATAATGATAATTAAATTTAAAAAATATCACACGCGCTAACAAATAATCTGTAATATAATTTTTTTTTGCGTCGAAAATAATTACGTCTAGAATTAATTAATTTTTACTGAGCGCCAATTAAAATGAAAAAAAATTTCGATAATCAATCTGTAAATCGATCATCGATTACGAAGTCGATACATCGATTAAAGAATCGATACATCGATTAAAGAATCGATACATCGATTAAAGAATCGATACATCGATTATAGTATCGATATATCGATTAAAGAATCGATACATCGATTATAGTATCGATATATCGATTAAAGAATCGATACATCGATTAGAGAATCAATACAACGATAAGAGAATCGATACATCGATGAAAGAATTGATACATCGATTATAGTATCGATATATCGATTAAAGAATCGATACATCGATTATAGAATCGACATATCAATACAGTGATTTTTGGATTGAAGAATCGATTTTTTAAATCAAGACAATAATTTTTCAAATCGATTATTATTCTTTAAATCGATTAATCAATTTACAAACTAATTCTTCAGTCAAAAGTCAAGCCGATTTACAATCGATTCAAAGCTCTCTTAATCGATTAATCAATATTTTAATCGATTTACAAATTAAAGATCGATTCAAAAATTAAAGATCGATTTACAAATTAAAGATCGATTCAAAAATTAAAGATCGATTCAAAAATCAATAATCGATTCAAATATCATCAATCAATTTTTAATCCAAGCAGCATTTTTTCAATCGATATCTAAATCGAGAAATGAACAATATTATTGATAAATCAAGAATATAATCGATAATTAGATTTGAACCAATAAATTGCCGCATGAATCGATAAATCGTCACTTTAATCGATACTTTAATTGATAAATGGATACTTGATTCGATAAATCGATAGTTGAATTGCTAAGTCTCTACTGAAATCGATGAATCGATACTTAAATCGATATATCGATAATTAAATCGATATATCGATCATTAAATCGATATATTGATAATTAAATCGATATATCGATCATTAAATCGATATATCGATACTTTAATCGATATATCGATATTTAAATCGATATTCAAATGTTTAAATCGATATATCGATATTCAAATGTTTAAATCGATATATCGATATTTAAATCGATACATATATATTTAAATGTTTAAATCGATTTATCGATACTTAAATTTCTGTCTATACTGAAATCGATGAATCGATACTTAAATCGATAAATCGATTAGAAAAAATATAAAAAAAATTTTTTTTAAATTAAAAAAAAAAAAAAAATTTTACCTCCTGAGTAAGTTCACTTGTTGCAGCTGATTCACTGGGTGTCTGTGCCTGCACATGTTGATCAGCTGACGTGACGTTATCACTCCTATCACTGCTATCGTTGATACTAGGCCCTGGATCCGTCGTATTCTTCTTAGCATCCTCGATATTCAGCAAGTACGCGTGTATGTCATTGTTCCTGGTGTCCAATCGATTGTTATATCGACCGAGCGAGTTCAGTTCTTCAAATAAATCCCTCTCGTAGCTCAGTAGCATCGACGAATCCGGATTTTTCGGATGAATGAAAGTCGGTCGATGTATCGCGATTGTTTGCGAGTCTGTGTGCCATCCGGAGCCATTGTTGAGGTCCAGTAGGCCCACTCCGATGTTTTGGATATCGATGCCCAGATAACTTTCCGGGTCGACTCGTAATATTGACAGTATCAGTGCTAATTGTAATAATTCTTCTCGGTACAATTTTTTTAACCCCAACATGTTTTTTTTATGTTTAAATACTTCTAGTCTACTTTTTAATTGGATCGGATTATTTTCTTCGTTGTACAAAATTTTTTAATCAGTCGGATGTTTTTTTGATGTAGAATTTGGATTTTGGTTTCTGGTTTTTGAAAAAAAAAAAAATTATTAGTTTTTTTTTATGTTGGAATAAAATTTTTTTTCTATTCATTTGGAGTCAATTTTTTTTTGAATGAATTCGGAATCAAATTCGAATCAAAAAATTCAGAGTCGAATTCAAATTTGAATATTTGGAGTCAAATGCAAATAAAAAAAAAATCAGTCAAATTTTAATGAACGCATTCAAAGTTGAATTCAAATTTTAAAAATCGGAGACAAATTTTTTTTCATTACGTAGGAGTCAAAATTTTTAGATTGAGCTGGAGTTTAATTCTGACAGGAAAATTTGACGCCAAATTTTAAATTGAAAATTGGAAGGAAAATTCAAAATTGAAAAATTGGAGTCAAAAATTTTTTATTACGCAGGGGTCAAAATTTTTAAAATGTGCCGGTCTAATTCTGACAAGAAAATTTGGCGCCAAATTTTAAATTCAAAATTGAAAGGAAAATTCAAATTTTAAAAATTGGAGTCAAAAATTTTTTTGTAACGTTGGAGTCAAAATTTTTATATCGATCCGGAGTCTGATTCTGACAAGAAAATTTGGCGCCAAATTTTAAATTGAAAATTGGAAAGAAAATTCAAATTTTAAAATTCGGAGTTGGAATTTTTTTTATTACGTAGGAGTCAAAATTTTTAAATCGAGTTGGAGTTTAATTCTGACAGGAAAATTTGGCGCCAAATTTTAAATTGAAAATTGGAAATCAAATCCTAATTCACAAACTTTGTGTCAAATTTTACTAAAATTAATCTGACGTCAAACTGTTCTTAAAAAAGCAGTCAAATTTTGATGAAAAATTTGGAGTCAAATTCTAGTTTAAAAGGGTCGGAGTTAATTCTTATAATTAAACTACGAGCTAAATTTTTTAAATTTAATCAGTCAACTTTTTTAAAAATCTCAGGAGTCTAATTTTTAAAATTCATCCAGTCAAATTTTCTGACTCAATTCGGAGTCAAATTTTAATCAAATAATTTTTTTTACATCGACCCGGAGTCAAATTATTTTTGAAAAAATTAGAAGTCAACTTTTTTAAATTAAATCTGAATCAAATTCTAATTACATTTTTTTTTCACTCGATTCGGAGTCAAATTTAAATCAAAATATTTTTAAAAAATTTCCTCGGAGTCAAATTCTTATCAAAAATTTAACATCTGAACCTCAAAATTTTATATTTCTCCAATAAATTACTAAATTACTCCATTAAATTTCAATTTTTCTCAAAGTCCAACTGAGAAATTCTCAAAAATTTCTTTATAATCCAAATTTTCTTAATCCGACCCTTCAAATTTTCATTTTCTTCCAAACTCAAAATTAATTTTCCCACCTCCGACTTAAATTTTTTTTTCACTCAAAACAATTAAAAAAATTGTAATCCTGAAGGCAGCAGACGTCTGGTAACTTTTTGATTTTTTTTTAAACCATAAATCACAAAAAAAAAATATTCAAAAAAATTGCACTTGCAGTTTCCAAAATTTTCTACATGTGCATTTTTTTTTTTTTTAATTTTTTTTGTAATCGTCGTTGGAAATAAAAATCCAAAAATTCGATTGTTAACTTCAGGATCAGTTCGCAGACCAATAAAAAATTTTCGAATTTTTTTTACCAAATTAATTACAAAAAAAAAATAAAAAAAAAATGCACACGTAGAAAATTTAAAAAACTACAAGCGCAATTTTTTCAAATATTTTTTTTTTCAAATTTATTTAAAAAACAAATAATTAAAAAATTACTAGACGTCAGCTGACTTTAGTCTCATAAAAAATTCCATAAATTTTCCACCAAAAAAAACTGAACTCCAAAATAAAAATAAAAAATTCAAAAACTAACCACAAAATTTTCAGATCTTGAAACACCGGAATTTGAATCCAAATTTCGTGACCCCAACAACAACAACAACAACAACAACAATAATAATCGGGGTCACAATGGATCGGATTTAAAATTCCCAATAAAAATAAAATGCAAAAACATTTTGCTGTTAATTAAATTCCCACTTCACTAATTAATTCCTTCATAATTTCACAGTAAAAAAATTACTAGTTTATAAATTTAATTTTAAAAAGTCAATTCACTTAATTATTTAATTAATTAATTATTTTAAAAATTAATTAACCACAAATTTATAAAACGATGCGACCAACTGTCGTCTTGTCGACAAACTGAACTCGAAATTCTGAATCACCAATCGCTTGATTGAAAAAAAAAGAAAATTCTATATATATATATATATATATATATATACATACATATATATATATATACATATATATACATATAGATATATAACTCTAGGTCAGTAACACAAAAAAATAACCTTCAGTTTATTATTATTATTAATTATTTAAACTTTGAATTATTTTTGATTTTCCGCCCGCGAAATTTGAATTTTTAATTTTAAATTTCGTGAAAAAATAAATAAATTAAAGTTATAAAAAACACTGGGGGTATTTTGCGATACATTTTTATATAAATTTATTTATGAGGATTCATATTTACGTGCGCACTTTTTTTTATATTAATAATAATAATAATAATAATAATAATAATGATTTAATTATTGAGAGAAAAATAAAACACAATTATTGGGATTTGTTTACTTTTTGTTGTTTTTTTATTTTGTTCACTGGCTTGGTCGGGTTTTACTAAACAGAAAACAGATGATTTAGGTTAGACTTTAAACTGCACTATACTATGACTATATATGTATTTATATATATATATATATATATGTATAAATGCGTGATGTATTTATATGTGTGGGTACGGTAGATAATTTTTTTTTTTGCTACAGGTTTTTTTTTGTATTGACTGCTATAAATTTTTATATAGTTTGTGTATATATATATATATATATGACTTCTGAGAATTATAGAATAAAAATATTAGGAAAATAAAAAATTAATGATTTGAGAAATTTTGAATTAATGAAAATAATAAAAAAATTAATTTTCAAATTTTTGTTAAAAATTTGTAATGAAAAAATTAAAATTTTTTTAAATTAAGATTTTGATGAATTAAAAATTTTAAGTTAAGTTTCTATTTAATGTACACTGTATAGACCAATGATATAAATCCGCGATTTACCTGATGATTCGCGAGAAAGTTCAAAAGATATTATACCGACTACCAGTAATATGATACAACCCGCGGTATGTATATATTAGGGTGATTCAAAAAACAAACAAATTTTTTTTTTGTCTTCCAAACAGGTTCAAAAGTTTCGTTGAGATAAAAAAAGACGCCTGTGAAAATTAGAGCTCTTAATATTAATATTAACATTGTCCGCATTGCACTTTTCTATTTCCCATAAGAATAACATAGGAAAAATTTTTTTTATGTCTTCTGATTTTTATAAGTAGCTAACGATGCGTCATAGGAATAATTGGCAGGCATATTTTTGTAGGGAATTGAATGCTCTACAAAAAAAGATTCTTATCATTTTTTGCGGAATCTATTTGTTCAAAAGTTATTTGAGGTTGAAATCGAATTTATATTAAATTTTGAGTTTTTCTTACTTTTCCGGCGAAACTATCAGACCTATTACAAAATATCATGGGACCATTTTTGTAGATAATTTTATTTCCTAGAAGTTATACCAAATAAAGTTTTTTCGAATTCCGCATTGTTTTCTAGTTATTTTCATTTTAATGTCATGATCATAATAAAAATAGTCTTCTGATCGATTTTAAGAGCTTAACATTAAAATAAAAATAACTAGAAAACAATGCGGAATTCGAAAAAACTTTATTTGGTATAACTTCTAGGAAATAAAATTGTCTACAAAAAAAGTCCCATGATATTTTGTAATAGGTCTGATAGTTTCGCCGGAAAAGTAAGAAAAACTCAAAATTTAATATGAATTCAACTTCAACCTCAAATAACTTTTGAACAAATAGATTCCGCTAAAAATGATAAGAATCTATTTTTGTAGATCATTCAATTCCCTACAAAAATAGGCCTGCCAATTATTCCTATGACGCATCGTTAGCTACTTATAAAAATCAGAAGACATAAAAAAAATTTTTCCCATGTTATTCTTATGGGAAATAGAAAAGTGCAATGCGGACAATGTTAATATTAATATTAAGAGCTCTAATTTTCACAGGCGTCTTTTTTTATCTAAACGAAACTTTTGAACCTGTTTGGAAGACAAAAAAAAAATTTGTTTGTTTTTTGAATCACCCTAGTATATATATATATAAATATATGGTCTTTTACGCGGAAAAAAAGAGTTCCATCGCAAAAGACGGGATGACGAACAATTTGTTTATAGAGACAAGCATGATAAGCTTACGGTAAAAAATGAAATTGTTGTGATTAAAAATGAAATTGTGTCGTAATTAAGCTGTCGATTGGTTGAGGAAACGCGTGATATTTATTATATCAATTTCATCTCTCTTCGCAGCAGGCAACTAATTCCGGCGAATTAGTTGTAGGAAATAAGAAAGGGAAAATGAAGTTATAGGGCGACAACTATTCAGTCGCGTTTTAGACGACCCGCTGCACGAGGAAAATGATAGCAGTAATTAATGGAAGCCGTGGAGTCTTAGCAGGAGAGTTATCGGCCTCAAAAACGGGCCAAAGTTGACCATAAGCCCGATTTTGGCCACAAAATCTTTGAAAAAAGTATGAAAATTTGAAGTTATGCTTTATTTGGGATTTCCGTAGAATTTATCTGGCGACGATTCTTGTTTTTTTTTACGACACTAAGCCCAGGGTCTTGATTTTTTATGTATATCTATCCCCCCCCCCCCTCCCCTTAAGGGAGAGTAGGGTTTTAAAGGCGAAAAAAAAGCATATTTTTGTGATTTTTTCCCGGCGAGATGAGTAATATAATTTCATTAAACTTAATCACATATTATTGTACAACTTTTAAAAAATATCAGAAAAAATTTTCAACGAAAAATATTGATTAATAAGCCGGTGACGTTGAATCTCCGGAGGCGCCTCGAAAAAAAGTCGTTTTGCGGTGAACATCATAACTCGTTACCGGATCATCGGAAAAAAAAAATTGATGTGCATTTTAAAGTTGATGTATTTCTCGAGGTAACCACGAAGAGTTTTTTTTTTTTTTTTTTTTTTTCGATTTTTTGCAGCACTTGGAAGTGAAAAACGCGATTTTAGCTCAAAAAATCGCGGTTAATTTGTTATTAAAAAATAGAAAAAAATGAAAAACAAAAAAAAACTCTTCGTGGTTACCTGTTGATTTATGTGAAGAAGTAATGTTCAAATTTTCAAAGGGATCGGTTCAGTACATTTTGAGTTATGATGTTCACGGACTTTAAAAATAACGATTTCGGGAAAATCCATTTAAAGTTTTTTATTCGTGAAAATTTGAAATAAACTATCAATCAAAGAATATGAATTTTTATACTTATATTGAGTCATCAGTTTACATCCTTTGAAAGACACACAGCCGGAGAAAGAGATTCGGAAGAACAAAGAAAATTGCAGCTGATTTCTACTAGGGGTATGTAGGGGCAGGTCGGACAGGTATAAAAATCAGGTATATCGGCCGGACATTTGAAACGCTGTAACTCCGTTAGTTTTACTCGGATTGATTTAAAATTTGTACACAATATTCTCGACATATTGTTCATTCAGAAAAAAAATTAAAAAAAAAATTTTTTTTTAATTATTTTAAAACCCTACCCCCCCCCCCCCCCTTAATGTAACAAGACCGAAGTCTGCCTCTTTTTTACAGGAGACCGTTTCTCACCCTTTTGGGTTTACACGCGAATCTTTTAATAGAAAAAAAATATTTTTAATAAAATTTGCTAATATATAAATCTATATCTCGCTAGTTATCAAAAAACATTATTTGCTGTATCGTTATCGTTAACTAAGAGATCGCAATACTGTACTATTCTAAAATTTTATATAACGGATTTATCATTTCCGAGAATTCGAGTACAAATCAATTATATATAAATATACAATTAGCCCTGTTAGCATTTCGGGTATGTAGATTATCGAAGAACACCAAATTTGATTGCACTATCAGTTAAAATTATCGACTGGATCAGATAGTGTTGAATATTTATTACATCTTGATATCAATTTATATAAAAGGCGAAATTAAATTTACATAAGACAGTTTTCAAATTTTTTCCAGTAGACTAAATTCCGGGTCTAATATCAATATGTTAAAATCAAATAAGTGGATATTTGCATTGATTATTTGCTTTATAATTGTCAAAAATTCATCTGGGCTACCCAGGAATTCTTCTCTTCGTGGTAATGATTTTTTTTTATTTTCACTTGACAATAAAAAGTTTCTCGGGGCTTTATTTTATCCAGATTTTTCTGATGCGCATGAGCGGTGCAAGAATAGTTCAAATTAACTTATTCGAACCGAACACCGAATTTGAATTGATTAATTTGAAATCAAATGTTACCAATAATTTGAATTTTTCGGTTCGAATACTTTCGAAATTTGAATTATTTGCATTTGCCTAATTTTGATAATTATTTATTAATTTAACGGAACAATATTAGATCATGGAGATGAATGCAGTACAGATAGCGAATGTGCTTCAATAAACGGTCTTTGTTCATCTCAACAAAAATGTGTTTGCAAACCTTTATATGAATTTTCAAATGGAAAATGCACTGCAGCTCTTGGCGCCCATTGTGAAGAACCTTCAGACTGTAACATTGAAAATGTCTCTTGTTCAGACCAGAAATGTTTTTGTCCAGAAAACATGCATTTAGCTAGAAATAAAACTTCTTGTATAAGAACCGCTATAGGTAATTCGATGGCGCCCAGTTTCCATTGTTCGGGCTCAGAAATAATGTAAATAAGTTTATCAATATTGTTTTAGCTATTGGTGATTCTTGTGAACAAACTGAAGATTGTCAGAAAGTTGAGCACTCACATTGTTCTAGTAGTAAATGCGAGTGTAAAAATAATTATTTTGAACAGAACAAACAATGCGTTAAAGGAATAGGCGCAGATTGTACAAATAAATCTGAGTGCATGGTAATTGATTCTGAGTGTACTGGAAATAAATGCAGTTGCCCAAAAAATATGCATTCAGCTCGAAATGGAACCTCTTGTATAAAAAACGCTACAGGTAATGCGATGGCGCCCATCTTTATTACGGGTCTTATAATAAAGTAAGTTTATAAGCTTGATTTTGTTTCAGTTCCTTCCGATTTCTGTGAAAAAGGTGACGATTGTAGTGCCGTAATGCATACAAGTTGTGAAGGTAACAAATGTGAGTGCCAGGATCCGTATTTTGCAAGCAATAAAAAATGCGTTGCAGAACTTGGCACTCCCTGCGACAAACCTTCAGATTGTAACATTGAAAATGTCTTTTGTTCAGACAAAAAATGTTCCTGTCCAGAAAACATGCATTTAGCTGTAAATAAAACTTCTTGTATAAGAAACGCTGCAGGTAAGTCAATGGCGCCCATATTTATTATTGATTTGGTAATAAAAAATACTTATAGATTGAATTTCGGTACAGCTCCCCTCGATTTCTGTGAAAAAAATGAAGATTGTAGTGCCATAATGCATACAAGTTGTCGGAAAAACAAATGTATGTGTAAAGATAAGTATTTTGCAAAATATGGTAAATGTGTTGCAGAACTTGGCGCACCCTGCAACGAACATACAGATTGTAATATTGAATATGCCATTTGTTCAGACAACAAATGCTATTGCCCAGAAATCATGCATTTAGCTCCAGATAAAACTTCTTGTATAAGAAATGCTGCAGGTAAATCAATGGCGCCCAATTGCTATAATACAGAATTAAAAACAATGCAAATAAGTTGTGGAACTTTTTTTTAGCTCCTGGTGATTTTTGTGAACTAGCTCAAGATTGTCAGAATGTTATGCACTCGAATTGTTCTACTAGTAATAAGTGCGAGTGTGTAGAGAACTATGTGGAACAAGGCAAACAATGTGTTGCAACAATCGGAATTCCGTGTAAACAAAATAATGATTGTCAACTTTTGAATACTTTATGTCACGGAAGCACTTGTCAGTGTGAAAAGCAATACGTTGCTTTGTCCAACAAACAATGCGAGGAGAGTAAGTTTCTTTGTTAAACAATTCTCGACAAAAACAAAAATACAAATGATTTTTTTACAGTTTCCAGTTACGGAAATTCTTGTACCGATCAAAAACAATGTGCCTGTAAAAACTACCCCAATTGTTTCCTGAACGAGACTTATATTGATCTTGTTTGTTCCGAAAAATGCGAATGTCCAAACGATTACCATTATATTCCCGAAAAATTCTCTTGTGTTCATACTGCAAAAGGTAAAAAGTTTGAGAGGTTAGAATAAAATTTTGAGTACATTCTTCGACTACTATTTCAGCTTTAAATGACCAATGCGATACCGATGACAACTGTAAATTTCTAAGATATTCAATTTGCTCTAATAAAAAATGCACATGCGCGAAAAATCACTTTGTGCAAAACGAACAATGCGTCAAAGGGATTGGCGCTGATTGTTCACGTAACAGCGATTGTCGAGTGATTAATTCTCTTTGTACTGCCTCTAAATGCAGTTGCCCAAAAAATATGCATTTAGCTCTAAATGAAACCTCTTGTATAAAAAACGCTATAGGTAATGCAATGGCGCCCATATTTTCCCGGGTCTTGTAATAAAGAAAGTTTATGAACTTGATTTTGTTTCAGTTCCTTTCGATTTCTGTGAACAAAATGAAGATTGTAGAGACATAATGCATACAAATTGTTTAGATAACAGATGTAAGTGTGAAATTTATTATTCCCCGACAAATAAAAAATGCGTTGCAGAACTTGGCGCCCCCTGCAACAAACCTACAGACTGTAACATTGAAAGTGTCTCTTGTTCAGACAACAAATGTTTCTGTCCAGAAAACATGCATTTAGCTCGAAATAAAAGTTCTTGTATAAAAAACGCTAGAGGTAAGTTAATGGCGCCCACATTTATGAGAGGTTTCCCTAGCAGACCTGAGTTACCGTAAATTCACGGTATTTTTACCGTAAATCTACCGTAGAATACCGTAAAATTCGAGTAGATTTACCGTAAATTACGGTAAATCCACCGTAAATTACGGTAAATCGGTACTTTACGGTGGATTACCGTAAATTACGGCGGATATACCGTAAATTTACCGTTGAATACGATAAATCTACCGTAAGAAATTCGGGTGGATTACCGAATTACCGTAATTTACGGTGGATTACCGTATTTCCGTATTTTACGGAAAATCCACCGTAAATTAAGGAAAATCGGTATTTTACGGTGGATTACCGTAATTTACGGTGGGTTTACCGTAATTTGGGTCCGTTAGGGTTGGTAATAAAAGATACTTATAGATTGAATTTTGATACAGCTCCCCTTGATTTCTGTGAAAATAATGAAGATTGTCAGTTCGTTAATCATACAAATTGTGTGAAAGAAAAATGCGTATGCAAATTTTTTTATTTTCCGAAAAATGGAAAATGCGTCACAAAACTTGAGGCAATTTTGGCCGGAATTTGGGATGTCATTAAAGGATATTGAGACAGAGAACCATCGGGTCATTCAAAAAGTTGCGAAACACAAAAAATGAAATAGAAATTTTGGAAAAATGAATTACTCGCCCCCTCCCCCCACTCTTCTTTAACATAACCTTCAATTTCTATAACTGAATTATGAAATAATTACGATAAATTGTTGTTTATTAAATTTATGTTTTATTAATAATAATTAAAGGTCATAAATAATTACAATTAAATTACAAATTTGAAAAATAAAAATAATGAACAACTTTTTTTAACTATTTGTGAAAAAATATCCTATATTTACATATTTATTTATTTATCAATTAATTAATTAATTAAAATTCTATTATTTATAAACAAATTTTAATTGTGCGTTAAAATAATAATTTTTTTGACTGCTCACTAAAAAATTTAGTTTTTTAGAAAATTTTCAAAAAATTTAAAAATTATTAAAATTATCGAAAATTTATTTTTTTATTATATATGTATAAAAATCTACATACATTTCAAGTATATATGTATATATTACAGTTATATATAAATTAATTTTTGAAAAATTTTTTTTGGAAAAAAATTTTTTCAAAAAAAAAAAAATTTTTTTTTTTTTATTAATTAGAGAGAGTAATTAGTAGCAGTAATAAGTAATTAAATTTTCACGGACGGTAAGAGACAAAAAAAAATTAACTGAGAAAATTTTTTTTACTTTTCATTTTTATTTTTTTATTTAAATACTTGTGTTATTAAAATATGTATTTATTTATTTTTATTATTATTTAATTATTGTATACTTATTGTTTTTATGAGTAATTAGAGTGAAAGTGGGGGTAATTTTAATTACAATAATAAATTTTAATTATAATTAATTTTTGGAAAAAATAAATTTTTGCTTTGAATCAAAATTACGCCGAAAGTATCAAATTTATGGAAAAATTACATAAGACTTTTTTTATAGAAAATTTAATTTCCTACAAAAATGCTTCGGTCACTTTTCCTCATATCTTTAATACTTTTCCTATAATTTTCATTCAAAGTTTCCCAACTTCAAATTTTCTAGGAGTTCAGAAAATTTTCTTTATCGCTGACTTCAAATGGAAATTCCATGGAAATTTTCTGGTTTACGTGAAAATTTCTTTAGACCTTTTTTGCAGGAAATTTAATTTCCTATAAAATTTATCCCAACCAATTTTCCATAACTCTTACAGTTTTCCCACAATTTCCCTCCGAACTTTCCTTTCAAATTTCTGAAGAAAAGTAAACTTGTCTGACTTTAAATCGAAATTCTCTCAAAATTATCAACCCTACAGAAAAATTATACGAAATCTTTTTTGTAGAGAATTAAATTTCCTATAAAATTTGTTCTTCCAAATTTTCCCGTATTCCTATTAGATCTCCGTGAAAATGAATTTTAAAAATAAAAATTACCCACTTTGACTCAATTTCCTTACAAGTGATTAAAGACTAGAGTAATACTTGATTTTCTTAGTAATTATGTATGAATATATATAATACTCATTTATTTAAATCAATAAATATTATATTTAAAAAAAAAAATTTTTTCAAAAAAAAAAAAAGTAAATAATTGTGCAATAAATTATTTTGATGGTTAATTTTGATATGATGATCTATGATCTATATTAATAAATTTATCACATCAAATTTGATAAATATAAATATATATATTTATGTAATTACCGGTATAAATTGTACGTTTAATTAATTTATTATTTTTTATCGATAATTATTGTTTGCTTTTAATTATTCATGATTGTTATTGTTATTATTATTATTTAAATAATAATAATTATTGAATAAATTAACCGGCATGATCGGTAAGATAGTCAATAAGCCATTGGTCTATCGTATCTGCATTTTCTTTAACCCAACGAATGTTAAATCTTATCGTTTCGAGACTTTGTTCAAGAGCTCGCTGCCCACTGCCGACATCTACGTCGCTGAAAAATTGGCTTACCTGAAATTTATAAAAAATATTAATGGTTGTCTTAATGTTGGCCTTGAAGTAGAAATTTTGCGCTTCTCAATGAAATTTTTTTTGTTTCGATACGATGATTTTATACGGAGTTATTTAATTGTTGGCAGCACTAGCCTTCGGCTCGTGATGCCAACCTGCGGCCTAGCGGAAAATTCCCGATTGTTTTGGATTCTACTTCTCTTTCTTAGTGATTTTATAAAATATTCTAGATAATTCAACCCCCAGATAGACAGATTTCGATATTTTATTTTGCTTCAGTGTCCGTTAAAAATCGTAGAGACGCGCGATATAAAAAAATGTTGAGTCTAGTTTAGAGCAGAGAGTTCGGCTTCAAAATGAATTTTCTTCACCGTTTTTACGATTTGATTGGATACTATTCACTTGTTGGCAGCACTAGCCTTTGGCTCGTGATGCCAACCTGCGGCTTAGCTGGAAAGTTCCAACTGTTCTTAATTTTAAATCTCTTTCTGAGTGTTTTTATAAAATATTCTAGAAAATTTAACTCCTAGAAAGGCAGATATTCATATTTTTCTTTGCTTCAGTGTCCGTTAAAATTCTCAAAGACGCGCGACTCAAAAAAAAATGTTGAATCAAGTTTAAAGTAGAGAGTTTAGACTCTAAAATAATTTTTTTTGCCAACGATACGATTTGATCCTCATTTACATACACGTTGGCAGCACTAGCCTTCGGCTCGTGATGCCAACCTGCGGCATTCGATCAAATTTTCATCACTTTCGGGTTCCAAATAAACTTTCTACGACTTTTATAAGACGTTTTATTAATTTTTACCTCTTGGTAGTCGTATTCCGTGAAAAATTGCGAAGTAACCGTCGATATAAGCGTTCCCATGGTAAGCGACCCGTTACCAAAGAGAGCATGGAACTGCGGCCAGTAGGCTTTGAGATGTCTCCAGGCCAGCGATTGGCCCTCGGGATTTCTCGCCACTGCCGAAATAACGGCCTCGACATCCTGGGACTTGATATTCTCCCTATCGAGCGTTTTTAGCAGATAGCGCTGCAGTAGCCATGGGTCCGTCGAAGCGCCCAGCGCTTGTAGCATCAGCCGCTTCTCGCTGGGCACTTGGGTTTTTTTATACGTTTCCCAACAGTAATTCCACTCGGTTTCCCCACCGAAACGTACTCCCGCGATGTAAACAACGTCACGGATATTTGGCACAATTCGCTTGCTGCGCAACATCCAATCCTCGAATAGATTCTTAGCCGGCTTTACAACTTCGTCTAATTTAAGCTCAACTGCTGCTTGCAGTACTGCTATTCTCAGCCATCTGTAATTAATTGTTGTTATTTTTTATGTTCATTAGAAAAACGAAATTTGAACCCTTACTTTGTCAGATGATCGCCGTCATCTTTCCAGCCCACGGTCTGCGTAATCGGCGAGAGCAATTTTTTCAAAAAAATTATGTACCTCTTGTACCCGGAGCTTTCGCCCAATTTCTCTTTCCACGAGTGCAAGTAACTCAGGGCAGTTGCCCAGGGGGCGTAGTCTTTTTCTTTGAGTAAATACAGCGACAGTCTTAATGGAATCGTCGCATTAACTTCTCCCGCGTCGCAGAGCGTGAAAGCGTCGTCGATTAAATTGGCCCGGTCGATTGGGCTAAATTGCCATGGCTTAGTCATCAGGGTATCGATTATCGCATTCCACATTTCGTCGGGATAAGTAACTCGGTAGAAGCCTGATTGGTTTACGTTGCATTTTATGTAACTTGTGTTCTCAGGAATTTCGAAAGTTACTGAAATAAAAGTAAAAAGTATAGAAATTTGGGTATCTAGAGGTTAAAGTCGTTAAAATTCGGTAGAAAATGACTAGAAAAGGGTTTCAGAATCCGAAACCGTGGGAAATTTTCCCCGAGGCCGCAGGTTGGCATCACGAGCCGAAGGCTAATGCTGCCAACGAGTGGATAACTCGGGATTGAATTATCGTATCGAGATGGAAAAAAATTCATTTAAAAGCGGGGGTTGTCTACTTTAAGTTGCCCTCTATGATAAAAAATTTTTTATATACAAATATTAAGAGTCGAAAATTGGTTATTTAAAAAATTTAGTGTTTAAAATTTTTTTCCAATCTTCTAGCCCCGAAATAATAAATTTCTCAGTCCGAATTTTTAAACTCAATTTTTTTCGATTCAATCCGGCCATTCTTCACTTAATTGGCTTCAGGAGCCGAAGGCTACTGCTGCCAACGAGTGGATAACTCAGGATTAAATTATCGTGTCGAGATGGAAAAAAATTCATTTGAAAGTGTGAGTTCTCTACTTTAAGTTGCCCTCTATGATAAAAAAATTTTTTATATACAAATATTATGAGTCGAAAAATTGTTTATTTAAAAAATTCAGTGTCTAAAAATTTTTTTCCTATCTTCTAGCTCCGAAATAACAAATTTCTCAGCCCGAATTTTAAAACTCAATTTTTTTCAATTCAATCCGGCGATTTTTAAGTTTATTGGCATCAGGAGCCGAAGGCTACTGCTGCCAACGAGTGAATAACTCGGGATTAAATTATCGTATGGAGATGAAAAAAATTTTGTTTGAAAGCTTGAATTCTCTACTTTGAGTTGCACCCTACGATTTTAATTTTAATTTATAAATAAATAAATTAGAGTCAGAAAATCATTTATTTAAAATTTTTTAGCAGCAAAATCTCAAATTCCTCGGTCTGAATTTCGAAACCCAATTTTTTTCATTTCAATCCGGCCATTTTTCACTGACTTGGCATCAGGAGCCGAAGGCTAGTGCTGCCAACGAGTGAATAAATAAAATACTTACCATCAGACATGTTCATCCAGACATTGTAGACCACTTCCGGTTCTTTATCAACGTAATAACTAAGCGGAACGTACCACTTGTAATTAAATCCCTTGGGAGGGGGAACTTCTGTTTCATTGTCCGCGGGCGTCAGCATAAACCTTTTCTGGGATGCAGTGACAACTTTTCCCTCTCTCTTAATGGTGACCAATGGAAATCCTGTCTGCTGAGTCCAAGTGTCCATGATTGCTTTGACATCAAAGGTGCGGTTCGCATGTTTTGTGAACACGGACCAAAGGTCATTGGTATCAGCGCTGCCATAAGCGTGGACATTCAAGTACTCATTCAACCCGCGTCTGAAAATATCCTCGCCCAGAAAACCCTCTAGCATATTAAGAATAGAGGCGCCCTTATTGTAACTTATCGTGTCAAAAATGGCCTCAATCTCTGAAGGATCTTTAACGGGAACGCTGATTGGGTGACTGGTGGCCAGCCCATCTAGGCTCAGTCCCGACTGGGTCTTGTCCAGCACAAACTGGTCCATCATATTCCAGTGCGGGGACACGTGATTTACTCCCTTGTATTCAAAGAAACTGGCAGCGCCCTCATTTAGCCATAGGTCATTCCACCACTTCATGGTCACTAGATTTCCGAACCACTGGTGGGCAAGCTCGTGAGCTATGACTACTGCCACCCATTCATGGGCCACTGTCGATGTTTCTTGAGGGTTATACAGAATTGAAGACTCTCTATAAGTTATCAGGCCCCAGTTTTCCATCGCCCCGGCAGCAAAATCCGGTATTGCAATCAAATCTGTAATTTTTTTATTAATTACCGGCTGAGTCATTACCGACTGCGCCATTACCGACCGAGTCATTACCGACTGGGTAATTACCGACAGAGTCATTACCGACAGAGTCATTACCGACAGAGTCATTACCGACAGAGTCATTATCGGCTGAGTAATTACCGACAGTTGATAACTTACCTTGCTTAGGAAGAGGATAATGGACACCAAAGAAATCTTCAAAGTAATCCATGACCTTGACCGCAGTCTCAAGGGCATAAGTAGCCTGCGGTAGCATAGATTCGGATGCGTAAACGCTCACAGAGACATTGCGGCTGGTTAATTGCGATATTCGTTTGAAATCGCAGACTACGAAGGCCACCAAGTAAGTTGACATCTCGACAGATTCTTCGAAGTCATCTCGTAGCTGCAAATTTGTGTAATTTGACTAAATTAGACGAGTTTTGTGCGAAAGTTCCACTGATTGACTAATTAGTTATTAATATTTTCGAATAAGTTTATTATTGCCTAGACCTAGAAGGCAGAGAACTTACGAGTCCACGACCCATGTAGAAACCCGCGTCCTCGGTGTTCATTATCGGCATGTTGCAGAGCGCGATGTGGAACCGGTCGCGGAAAATGGAGACGCGGAACCTGGCTTTGAATTGGGGCTCGTCGAAGCACGGAAATGCTGACCGGGCGTACGTCGGCTCGAAGTGAGTCGTTGCCAAGTATCTGGAAAAATTATTAGATTTTAGAGGTAAGTAGGTCATGTTGGTACTCAAACTAACGGAAATTTACCGTACGTTAATTTTTTACTCTTTGAATTTTTCTCTAAACTCGATATTTTGCGAGATATATAAATTTTTAGATTTTTCATATATTTTGATTGGCTTATAAAATAAATATGAAAATTTTAGAAATAAGTAGGTCGTGTTGGTACTCAAACTAACGGAAATTTACCGTACGTTAATTTTTTACTCCTTGAATTTTTCTCTAAACTCGATAGTTTGCGAGTTATATAAATTTTTAGATTTTTCATATATTTTAATTGGCTTATAAAATAAATATGAAAATTTTAGGAATAAGTAGGTTGTGTTGGTACTCAAACTAACGGAAATTTACCGTAGGTAAAATTTTTACTCTTTAGATTTTTCCAAAAATCTGATAGTTTTCGAGAAATATCAAATTTTAGTAATTTTCGAATTTTGAAAACTTTTTCGAAGTTTCATTTACTGACCTTTTATCACCATCGGCAGTGGTGTAAGTACTTAAATAAAATCCTTCCAACTCGCTTGTCAATTGCGACACAAATCTTAAATGAATTGAATAATTTCCTCTTTTTCGAAATTTCGTCTCCTCGAGTTCTAAATACAATTGCTGGTGCTTTGGGTACTCTAATAATTTACTTATCTTCATATCATGGCCCTTGCGATTTTGAACCATCTAAAAAAAAAATTTTCTTTTTGTAAAATTTTTTTTTTCTTTTTTTAAAAAATTACCTTTTCAGTTATTGTCAAATTTTTACAATGGAAGACGACAAAATTGGTCTCTTTGTCAACGTAGAATTCAATGGTAACTTGTCCTAAAAAAAATTATTTTTGAAATTTTTTTTTTTCCAATTTTTTTAGAAAGAAAAAAAAAATTACCTTTGACTTCTAAAGTCGTAAGATTAGGGTGTATTGTTATGTTATATCGAGTCGGATGTGCAAATGATGGCAGCCTAACGTTATCCCATGGAAAAATCTGGAAAAAAAAAATTTTTTAATTTTCAAATTTTTCAAAATTTTTTTTTTTTTTTTTACCTCTCCATTTGTTGCTAGAGGTTCTGAAGTTTCATAATCATCATCGATACCTAAATTATCTGGTCTTTCACCAGCACATGGGCAGTCTAGAAAATAAAATTTCAAAAAATTAAAAAATTCACCATTTTTATGTCAACTTGTCTTTTAAATTAAAATTGCGGCGCAAGTTGTCAAAATTTCGAAAAAGTGACAATGACATTTTTTGTAGAAAATTAAATTCCCTACAAAAAAGTTATCAATACTTTTTTTAATAGGATGCATATTTACGCCATAAAACTGAATTTAAAAAATTTACCATAAAATCTGACAATTAGAAATTCGCAAAATTAATCCCAGGTCTTTAAAATTAAAATTACGGCTGAATTTACTAAAATTAAGGAAAAATGAAAGAAACTTTTTTTATAGGAAATTAAATTTCCTACAAAAAAGGTCTCTTACTATTTTTCTATAGGACCCATATTTACGATATAAAATTAAATTAAAACAATTTATCATAAAATCTGACAACTAAAAATTCGTAAAATTAATCCCAGATCTTTAAAATTAAAATAGCGGCCCAATTTGTCAAAATTTTGAAAAAGTTCTTAAGAAATTTTTTGTAGAAAATTGAATCCCCTACAAAAAAGGTCTCATTGCATTTTTCCATAGGACGCATGTTTACGCCATAAAATTGAATTTAAAAAATTTTCCATAAAATCTGACAATTAGAAATTCGTAAAATTAATCCCAGATCTTTAAAATTAAAATTGCGGCTGAATTTACAAAAATTAAGGAAAAGTTATAGGTACCTTTTTTATAGAAAATTGAATTTCCTACAAAAAAGGTATTGTAACTTTTTTTCATAAGACACATATTTACGCCATAAAATTGAGATTACAAAATTTACCATAAAATCTGACAATTAAAAATTCGTAAAATTAATCCCAGATCTTTAAAATTAAAATACCGGCCCAATTTCTCAAAATTTTGAAAAAGTTCTTAGGAAATTTTTTGTAGAAAATTAAATTCCCTACAAAAAAGGTCTCATTGCATTTTTCCATAGGACGCATGTTTACGCCATAAAATTGAATTTAAAAATTTTACCATAAAATCTGACAATTAAAAATTCGTAAAATTAATCCCAGATCTTTAAAATTAAAATAGCGGCCCAATTTCTCAAAATTTTGAAAAAGTTCTTAGGAAATTTTTTGTAGAAAATTAAATTCCCTACAAAAAAGGTCTCATTGCATTTTTCCATAGGACGCATGTTTACGCCATAAAATTGAATTTAAAAAATTTTTCATAAAATCTGACAATTAGAAATTCGTAAAATTAATCCCAGATCTTTAAAATTAAAATTGCGGCTGAATTTACAAAAATTAAGGAAAAATTAAAGAGATCTTTTTTATAGAAAATTAAATTCCCTACAAAAAAGGTCTCATTGCATTTTTCCATAGGATGCATATTTACGCCATAAAATTGAATTAAAAAAATTTACCATAAAATCTGATAATCAAAAATTCGTGAAATTAATCCCAGATCTTCAAAATTAAAATTGTGGCTGAATTTACAAAAATTAAGGAAAAATTAAAAAGATCTTTTTTATAGAAAATTAAATTTCCTACAAAAAAGGTCTCTTACTATTTTTCCGTAAAATTGATATTTAATGAGTTACAAATGAAAGTTATCAATTACCATTTTGTGGTCCCGCGAATGCGATAATAAGTGATATGGCGAATAATGTCGCGAAAACAATTGTCGCAATGCATAATGCACGCTTTTGCGAGCATACTGCGACACCATTGTGTTCATAAATACTTCGTTTATGTAATCCAGTATTACTGTCACCTGAAAGAAAAAAAAATAAATAATTAATTAATTTACATTTCGAACTCGAGTTTATAAAAAAATTTCTATGGGTAATTATATCTTTGAATTCATTTAATTGTGTTATTGTTACAAGGGTATGTTATTGATTGTGTACATGATATATTATTGTGTCGTATGTACACATGTGTTACATATATATGAAGAGAATAAAAAACTATTTAAAGACAACGAGTGCAAGCTATTAATAAAATTTTATTTTTTTTTAATTGGGTCTCATTAATGTACTGACACTAAGTACTTTTTTTTTGTAATCAAAAATTTTTCTTTTAATTTTCAAAATTAATAATTATTATCATGATTTTTGTTGGTCAAAAAATTTTTAGGGCATGTGGGTACTCAAACAAGAGCTCTCGGGTTAGTTAAGCCAAAAAAAGGTAAAAATTAAAAAAAAAAAATTTTTTTAAATTTTAGTTTTTTTCATTTTTGAAATTTTAGTTTTTAAATTAAATTCCGGCATGTGGGTACTCAAACTTCATCTCTCAACCCACTGATCACAAAAATAACAAAAAAGACGAAAAAAAAAAATTTTGGAATTTTAGAATTTTGGAATTTTTTTTTGAAATTTTTCCCCTGGCATGTGGGTACTCAAACTTCATCTCTCGACCCACTGAGTCTAAAAATAACCATCATGCCCCATAAAAATTTCACTATCGAATCGAATCTAAAGAAAATGAATTTTTCAACTCCCAGTAATTTTTTGTTGAAAAAAAAAAGACTTAATAATCTCACCTGTTAAAAAAGCAACGTCATCAACATCCTGTTCACTCATTATAACAAATGAATCTGGGGGTGGTCTTTTATAAACAAAACCTTTGACTTCCTGTTGTGACGCATACGCGACTTTAATCAAGGGCTCGCGGGATTCAGCCAGAATAATATTTTATGTTTATTTATTTATTTATTTATAAATAAATAAATAATATAAATAAATTTCCATTAGTACTTTCTACCGCTGAGCCTCTACCACAAACTTCCACATAATTTTTTTTCTTATCAATTATTTTAATTATTTTTCACTCAATACCGCAACGCGAAACGAAACCGCGGAAACCGCGAGCATCTTACTCCCCTTTGAATTTTTATTTTTTTTTTTCAATCTCAGTTGGGTCTAATAAATGTATAAATATATGTATATATATATAAATAAATTATTAAGTGAATTAAGTCAGTGCGTGGTTGGACAAAAATGGCGGATTGATTTCTACTGGGTGTTCATTCACCGCGTTCATGCTCACGGGGGTTTATTTGTGTCACGCATTACTATTGGACATGTGCTGCCATCTTTTGACAGTAAATATATTTATATTTCATCCCTTATATCTACATATATTTTATATATGTATGGAGAGAGAGCGAAATTTGAGTGGCTGTAAATTTATTTTATGGTATCGATTCTTTGGAGGCTATTTCTGGGAAAAATATGGGAAATACGAGAAAATGGTAAGAGATAAAATTTGCGGGAAATTTAATTTTCCAAAGAAAACGTCTCTTTGAATTTTTCCGTAAGTGGAAAATTTCATGAGATATTTTCATTTCTTAAGCGAAAAGTACGAAATAGAAAATTTTTATCTTTATTATTTTTAAAGGGAAATTTAGGGAAAACTATGCGAAATATAAGAAAATTACAAGAAACATAAATTGTGGGAAATTTAATTTCCTACAAAAAAAGTCTCTTATGGTTTTTTTTTAAGTGGATTTTTTTGTGAGATATTTTGATTTTTCAAGTGAAAAGTCTAGTGGAAAAATTTTTGGTTTTTATTTCTTTAAAAAATAAATTCTGGGAGAACTATGGAAAATATGAGAAAATTATAAGAGATAAATTTTGTGGAAAATTTAATTTCCTAAAAAAAATGTTTCTTATCATTTTGTCGTAAATGGAAAATTTCATAAGATATTTTCATTTTTTTAGTAAAAAGTTTTACAAAGAAAATTTTAGATTTTATTTTTTTAAAAGGAAATTTTGGGAAAATTATGGAAATTATGAGAAAACTATAAGACGTTAATTTCGTGGAAAATGTAATTTTCTTCCGAAAATGTCACTTATGATTTTTCCGAAAATGGAAAATTTCATGAGATATTTTCATTTTTTCAGTAAAAATTTTCCTAAAGAAAAATTTTAGATTTTATTTTTTTTAAAAGAAATTCTGGGAAAACTATGGAAAATATGAAAAATTATAAGAAATAAATTTTGTGGAAAATTTAATTTTCTACAAAAAATGTTTCTTATGATTTTTCCGAAAATGGAAAATTTAATGAGATATTTTCATTTTTTTAGTGAAAAGTTTAGTAAAGAAAAATTCTAGATCTCATTTTTTTAAAAGGAAATTCCGGGAAAACTATGGAAAATATAAGAAAATTGTAAAAGACAAAATTTGGAGAAAATTAAATTTTCTACGAAAAAGTCTCAATTTATTTTTCTGTAAATCTAATAATTAAACTAAAATTTTAATTTTTAATAGAGACCGCGGAAAATTGCGAAAATCTATGACAAGGGCGGAAAATTTTTTAACGACGAGCATTAGTAACGTTTAAATTGTAAAAATAGTAAATTCTATGTATAAAAAAATATTTAGGACAAGATTTATTTTCGTTTCTTTTAAATACTCAGGTACGAATGTTTAACTGAATGAACTCTTGAACTTGTGACCCGACGTTTTTACATTTAGCCTCGAGTATCCTTCCGAAATGTATAAATTATTCTAGTCTATTGACTTCTTCCCGCTAAATAAAAATAAACATAAATATAAACCCGTGGAACTCGAGATAAAATATCTAACATGGGCATAGCTTCACTTTTTAGCAGAACTGTGACCCATAAAATTTCTATTCTTACTCATGAATATTCCTCGTCACAAGTCCTTTCGAACAAGTACCCACAACCTTAGGTTTGTTTCAAAATTTTTTTCTCGAAAAAAAAGAAAATTCAAAATTTTCCATTTTTACTCTAATTGATCTATGAACTAAATTTTTCTGAAATTAAATTCCCTTTTCAATGAGTACCCACATGCCCAATTTTCCTTTAATAATTTTCCAAAAAGAAAATTTACAGGAAAATTCAAAATTTGAAAATTATTATTTTCTTATTTGGAAAATATCGTTTGGAAAATTTCCTCTCGAAAGAGTATTCACAAGCCCAATTTTCCTTTAATAATTTTCCAAAAAGAAAATTTACAGGAAAATTCAAAATTTGAAAATTATTATTTTTTTTTTTGGAAAATATTGTTTGGAACATTTCCTCTCGAAAGAGTACTCACAAGCTCAATTTTCCTCTAATAATTTTCCGGAAAGAAAATCACAGGAAAATTCAATATTTGAAAATTATTGTTTTCTTTTTGGAAAATATCGTTTGGAAAATTTCCTCTCGAACGAGTACCCACAAGACGAGGTTTCCTTAAATTTTCCAGAAGTCCAGAAAATTCGGAAAATTCATGGAAAATGTAATGCGTAAGAAATTTGAAATTTAAAATTACCTGAAATTTCTGGAATTTCTGTATTGGCAGTTCCATTTTGTCCAGGACTTCTAGAACTGGACGTCCGTCCAATGGGCTCCAGTCTTATGGCCTCGCTGCTCGTTCTTGTTGAATGTCCAGGCATTTCTTCTTTAATTTCTCTCAACTCAAATATTTTTTGGTATTAAAATTAACTACAGATCCAATAAACTAATAAATCAATTACTTATAAATAAAATTAATCCTGAGATTCGGTTGGTTCAAATATATTCTTTGGCACGTAGTAAATAAATCACAGATTTTTTTATTCTCTTTGGTCCCAATTGTCTGTTTTATTTTATTTTGTGTTTTTTTCTTTGATATAAAGTGATTGGCTTCAAAAATATTTATATTAAATTTTCAAAAAAATATTACTTTATATATTTATATATATATATTTTTTTTTACTAATGGATTGAGACGGTAAAGTTGTTATAAAACCTGAAATCAAAAATATTATCATATAATTTTTACATGGCATGTGGGTACTCGAATGAGAGCTCCCAAGTCACTGAACTCAAAAATGACAAAAATTTTGAAAACTAACAAAATTTTTCGATTTTTTAAAAATTGGTATTTTCGCTATAAAAATTTTTCGGGCAAATTGGTACTCAAACAAGAGCATGTGAACTCAACTATCCAAATATCCTGAAAATTTCAAAAAAATATCAATTTTCAAATTTTGACTTTTTTTATTTTTGAAATTTTTTTTATTAAAAATTTTATGTGCATGTGGGTACTCAAATGAAAGCTCTCATGCTAACTAACACACTGAGGTTACAAATTTTGGATTCCAAAAATTTATTGATTATTTTTTTGGGGAAGTTAAAAAAAAAGGAAAATTTTTTCTAATTTTGACACTGAAGCATTTAAATTAATTTTACAGCGAATCTATCACACTTACGAAAAAAATGAACGAATAAAAATTTATTTAGAATTAAATTTCCTACAAAATTGTCTCAGTGCACTTTAGCTCTATCTCCAACCCCTTCGCTCAGAATTCAAGTTCAAACTCAAGAACCCAATCTCCCAGAAATCAATTTTTTTCCCACTGACCCCAAGTACTAAATTCTATAATAACTCGGAAAATATCGCAGATACGACAAAAAGTTATTCCTACAAATTTCTTCCTTATAAAATTTCCCACAAAAACTTTCCTACAAACTTTTCCCTAAACTCAATATTTTCCGACTTATCACCTCTCAAACTCCAAAACTCCAAAAAAATCACAATGTCACTACAAAACCCAATTATATATATAAATATATGAATATATAAAAATATGTCTATACACATTTAACATAAATAATATCTCTACACCCTTAGGAAAATATAAGGGAGCATAATTTCCATGGAAACGCGATGCCACTGAAAATCCAATATCTATAATTTTTTTTATTTTTCCTCCCCATGATTTTTTTATTCACTCTCATATATTTATATATTTATAAATATATATAAAATCACCTTAATAAAATTTTTTCAGTATTCTTAGCCAAATTTTAATTTTGGAATTCAAAATTTTTCCCGAAAAAATTTTCAAAATTTTTTTTTGAAAAAAATATATAAATATATATGTATACATATATTATATATTTATGTTTACTTACATAGTGAACATTTTAATTATTAAATAAAAAAATATTTATTTAATTTTGTTTTTTTTTTTTTTTAATTTTTAAGGGCGAAGTGAACGCCCGGGCGGCAAAAATGTCACTGAAGTAGACTTTTTAACTCTTTTGATTCTGTACATGCTCTGTACTCTTGTATGTGTACTCTATGTACGATAATAATGCACTGAGACATTGAATTACTCGATATAGAGCACAGAGAGAGCAGAGATGGGGATAAATTTAAATACGAGGGAGAGAGAAGGGGAGAATGGGAGTGGGGACACAGTCAGTGAGGGAGAGACAGAGAGAGAGAGATATTGGGAGGGTTGGTTTTAGTACCAGACGCTCAAGATAGAGGCGCCTGTGTGGACATTCGAGATCGAGGGACGTTTGTTTAAAGCTACAGGTTTTTTTTCTGTTGATATTTCATGGGAGGGGTAGAGAGGGGGGCAGGGGTGAGTTGGGGTGGAAATTAAGGGCAAGGGTGAGGGTGACGTGGGTATGCGTTGCTCTTTTTTTTGTTTTGTAGATTGAGGGTGCAGTTTTTTTTTTTAATGCGATTTTGGAAAATTTTAAAAAAATTTTTTTTTGGTTTCATATGAAGGGGTTGTAAATTTTTTTTTTTTAAACGAGATTTCGAAAAAAAAAGAAATTTGAAAAATTATCTTACTACGGAACTTTTTTTTTTTTTTAATGCAATTTTGGAAATATTTTTTGAAATTTTATAAGGATGAGTTTGGAATTTTTTTTTTTGGACTGCGATTTTGAAAATTTTTTCTTAAATTTTAGTCCAATGGGATTTTTTTTGGAAATTTTATTAGGAAGAGTTTGGATTTTTTTTTTTGGACTGCGATTTTGGAAATTTTGTTTAAAAATTTTTTTTGTTTTTATATAAAGGGGTTGTAATTTTTTTTTTTTTAAACATGAAATTTTTTAAACATGAAATTTGAAAAATTATCTTACTACGGAATTTTTTTTTTTGGAATTCGATTTTGGAAATATTTTTTGAAATTTTATTAGGAAGAGTTGGGAATTTTTTTTTTGGACTGCGATTTTGAAAATTTTTTCTTAAATTTTAGTCCAATGGGATTTTTTTTGGAAATTTTATTAGGAAGAGTTTGGATTTTTTTTTTTGGACTGCGATTTTGGAAATTTTGTTTAAAAATTTTTTTTGTTTTTATATAAAGGGGTTGTAATTTTTTTTTTTTTAAACATGAAATTTTAAAAGAAAGAAAATTTGAAAAATTATCTTACTACGGAATTTTTTTTTTTGGAATTCGATTTTGGAAATATTTTTTGAAATTTTATTAGGAAGAGTTGGGAATTTTTTTTTTGGACTGCGATTTTGAAAATTTTTTCTTAAATTTTAGTCCAATGGGATTTTTTTTGGAAATTTTATTAGGAAGAGTTTGGATTTTTTTTTTTGGACTGCGATTTTGGAAATTTTGTTTAAAAATTTTTTTTGTTTTTATATAAAGGGGTTGTAATTTTTTTTTTTTTAAACATGAAATTTTAAAAGAAAGAAAATTTGAAAAATTATCTTACTACGGAATTTTTTTTTTTGGAATTCGATTTTGGAAATATTTTTTGAAATTTTATTAGGAAGAGTTTGGAATTTTTTTTTTGGAATGAGATTTTGGAAATTTTTTCTTAAATTTTAGTCCAATGGGATTTTTTTTTGAAATTTTATAAGGAAGAGTTTGGATTTTTTTTTTTGGACTGCGATTTTGGAAATTTTGTTTAAAAATTTTTTTTGTTTTTATATAAAGGGGTTGTAAATTTTTTTTTAAACGTAAAATTTTGAAAAAAAAAGGAATTTGAAAAATTATCTTACTACAGAATTTTTTTTTTTGGAATTCGATTTTGGAAATATTTTTTGAAATTTTATTAGGAAGGGTTTGGATTTTTTTTTTGGAATGCGATTTTAGAAATTTTTTTTTTTTCGAATTTTTTTTTAGTTTTTTTATCAAGGGGTTGTAAATTTTTTCTTTATAGGAAATTTTGAAAAAATAAAAAATTTGAAAAATCATTTCTACGGAATTTTTTTATTATTTTTTTTTGGAATGCAATTTTGGAAATTTTTTTTGAAATTTCAGTCTTATGGAATTTTTTTGAAATTTCATTAGAAAGGGGTTGAATTTTTTTTTTTTTGTAATGTGACTGGAAATTTTTTTTTTAATTTTGATCTAAAGGAATTTTTGTTTTACCATAAGATTTCGAAAAATCAAAATTTTGAATAATTTATTTGAATTTAAAGATTGCATAGAAAATGAAAATTTTTGGCAAAATTTCAGTGGAATTTTGAATTAAAAATAATTTTATTGGAATAATAAAATCAGATGAAAAAAAAAAAAAAATAATTGTGGAGTTTTACGTTATCATTAAATGTAATGATAAGACAACCGACTTCCTATAGTAAATACTTGTTTTATATATATAATTTATCACTTGTCATTTTATTTAAAAACTGTCGAGTCTACGGTAGAAGATAAAAAAATAATTTTAACAAAATGATGGGCGTGAGTATCTAATAATTATAAATATACATGCATACATACATACATATATATATAAATGAATACAAAGAAATATGAAATTTTATGTAGATGTTTTTCCATTTTGGCGTGACGGAAAGCGCAATTGTATTTTCCGGTTGGAAAACGAGTAACTGGCAAGGAGTTTTGGGTTCTTGTATTGGTATCATTATTTTAGGAATTATTTATGAAGGATTAAAAAGTTATAGGTAATTATTATTTTATACTATTACTATATATATATTATTATTGTTGATGTTGCTGTTGTTGCTATTTTTGTTTTTGTTGCCGGTGTTCTCGTTTTTGCTGTTGTTGTTGTCACTGCCGCTGTTTATGTTGTTGTTGTTATTGTTGCTATCATTGTTGTTGTTGTTGCTGCGGTTGTTTTGTTGTTATTTTTTGTCGTTCATGTTCTTGATGTTGTTGTTGTGGTGTCACTGTCACTATCCTTGTTGTTGTTGTTGTTGTTGTTGTTGTTGTTGTTTTTGTTGTTGTTGTTGTTGTTGTTGTTGTGGTGGTGGTGTCACTGTCACTATCCATGTTGTTGTTGGTGTTGGTGTTGTTGTTGTTGGTGTTGGTGTTGTTGTTGTTGTTGTTGTTGTTGTTGTTGTTGTTGTTGTTGTTGTTGTTTTTGTTGTTGTTGTTGTTGTTTTTGTTGTTGTTGTTGTTGTTGTTGTTGTTGTTGTTGTTGTTGTTGTTGTTGGTGTTGTTGTTGTTGTTGTTGTTGGTGTTGGTGTTGTTGTTTTTGTTGTTGTTGTTGTTGTTGTTGTTGGTGTTGTTGTTGTTGTTGTTGTTGTTGTTGTTGGTGTTGTTGTTGTTGTTGTGGTGGTGGTGTCACTGTCACTATCCTTGTTGTTGTTGTTGTTAGTGTTGTTGTTGTTGTTGTTGTTGTTTATGCGTTTGTTGTTATTTTTTTTTCAAATTTCAATGCAGTACTTGCTGTTGCTATTTTCTAAAATTTGATTGTTGTTGTTGTTGTCGTCCTAATTTTGTTATTGTTCAAACCCCTGTAACTTTGCACCAATTAAGCATACGTCAACCATTCTAAGGACGAAAATTTTAGCTTATTAACTTTTATTTCCAACGACTATCGATGACATACATTTATCTCATATATTTTACGAAATATAACCAATCAAAGTCAATCTAATAATTATTATACATATATTTAATTAATAAATTTATTATTTTATTTCTATAGAGAATCCATGTTCATAAAATTATCATATTTGTATCAAAATAATCGTTTGAAGAAATCCAGAGGGTAACTATCCAAAAAAAAATTATAATATTTTTTTTCGAAAAATTTTTTTTTTAATAAATTTTTTTTCCAGCAATATTATTTTATCTCCAATTCATTTCTACCAGACAATTTTACATATTCTACAATTTACCTTGGGCTATTTATTGATGTTTATATTCATGACCTACAATGTTTATTTCGCACTTGCAGTAATGACCGGTATCGGAATCGGTTTTTGGATTTTTTCATGGGATCGATATAATACTAACTCACAATGCTGTTTTTAATTATATATTTTTTTATTCGATATCATACGTAACCCAGTTATATAATTACTTTAAAAAAACGTGTTTCCTAAATCAGTAATGGAAACCGATTTTTGGTCATATTTACTAATTATTAAAAATAAATATGTCATGTTGGTACTCAAACTAACGGAAATTTACCGTACAACATTTTTTTACTCTTTAAAATTTTCCCTAAACTCAATAGTTTTTCCGAAAAAAGAATTTTCATCATTTTCCTATTTTTAAATTGACTTATAAATTAAATATATAAATAATAAAAATAAACATGTCATATTGGTACTCAAACTAACGGAAATTTACCGTACAACATTTTTTTACTCTTTGAAATTTTCCCTAAACTCAATAGTTTTCCCGAAAAAACAATTTTCATCATTTTCCAATTTTTAAATTGACTTATAAATTAAATATATAAATAATAAAAATAAACATGTCATGTTGGTACTCAAACTAACGGAAATTTACCGTACAACATTTTTTTACTCTTTAAAATTTTCCCTAAACTCAATAGTTTTCCCGAAATAACAATTTTTATCATTTTCCTATTTTTAAATTGACTTATAAAATAAATATATAAATAATAAAAATAAATATGTCATGTTGGTACTCAAACTAACGGAAATTTACCGTACAACATTTTTTCATTCTTTAAAATTTTCCCTAAACTCAATAGTTTTCCCGAAATAACAATTTTCATCATTTTCCTATTTTTAAATTGACTTATAAATTAAATACATAAATAATAAAAATAAACATGTCATGTTGGTACTCAAACGAACGGAAATTTACCGTACAACATTTTTTTATTCTTTGAAATTTTTCCTAAACTCAATAGTTTTCCCGAAAAATCAATTTTTCACCAGTGACTGAATTTTTCGTATAAGAATAAATCAACTTCTCAGAGATTATCAAATAACTAAATTATTTTAAGACAAAACAAATAATTACTCTGTATATTGAAACATCATTTATAATAAAATAAATTAATATTTATTTTAAAAAAAATAATAAAATTATTTTCATAAAAATTAACTTGCTCATAATAAATTTCTTATCAATTGACATCGTTAACGATTAATGAACCTGATAAAACAAATTATTTTATTATCTTTTTTTTTTTTTATCACAACTTACAACAAAATTTTATTATTTTATCAGTCTCGTTTAGAAAGTCATCAGAGAAAAAATTTAAAAAATTTTTTTCGTCAAAAAAAAAAAAATTATAAAATGACAACTAACTTAAGTACTGACAATATTTGTTGCCAAAGTGTACTAAGTGATATTAATAATATAAATAATAATAATATATCACTCAAAGACATTATTTTTGGTTGGGATAAATTTAATACAAGAGTTTTTATTTTATTTATTATTTCTTTTATTATTTGGTCAGTTGTTTTTTTTTTACTGTACGACCCGAGGATTCTTATGGAAGAAGGCCATGGCTCTCATGGGGGCCATGATCATGCTCATGCTCATGCTCATGGACTGGGACATGATCATGGAATGGAACACGAGATCAAATTTATGAAAGGTAATTAATTTTTTTATTTTGGGTTTTAAAAAGTGAGATATTGGAGTGGGGGCAGGGTTGTGGGTACTCTGGTGAGAGGAAATTTTATGAGGAAGATTTAAAAAAAAAAAGTTGTCGATCGGTTGGATAGTTTGGGAGATAAATGAATTTTTTACCAGGAGTCGAATTTATGTTGAAAAAAAAAAAAAATAACAATAAATTGAAATGTTGGTTTCGGTGTACGCTTTCAGAGGATTTTTCATGGGGAATATTGTGAAAAAAATTTTAATTCTGAGTTTGGTGAAGAAATACTAAAGTTTGTTGGCAGCGAGTGCCTAAGGCTTGTGCAGCAAATGAACGTTATGAGTAATTTTTACTAAATAAATTATCGTTAGTGTTTATGGAACTGTGAGAAATTATATTTTAAGTAGAAATAGTAAAATTGACTCTGGTTGGCAGCACAAGCCTTTGGCTTTTGAAGCAAAGTAAACTTATGGCTCATATTTCGTTTATATACTAATATTAGAGTTTATTAGATAGTAAAAAATGCACATTTTTAGTAGAATAGTCAAATTTTCTCAGGTTGGCAGCATTTGCCTCAGGATTCTGCAGCAATAAAGCGGCTGGATTATTTTAACAAAATATCTAATCATTTGATATCAAAAGTTATTAAAAATAATGTATAATTTTATTAGAAATTATCAAATTTTCTTCGGGTGGTAGCACGAGCCTTAGGCTTCTGCAGCAAATGAAGCTGATAATTTATTTTTACTAAAGAAACTAAAATTATGATTCATTAGACAGTAAAAGTGTAATTTTTTTTGTAAAAAATGGACTCAGCTTGGCCGCACGAGCCTTAGGCTTCTGCAGTAAATAAAGCTTATGATTTATTTTCACTAAAGAAACTAAAATTATGATTCATTAGACAGTAAAAGGGTAAATTTTTTGTAAAAATAGTCAAATTGACTCAGATTGGCAGCACGAGCCTTAGGCTTCTGAAGCAAATGAATGATAAGGCTCATTTTTTATTGAATAAATTAAAATTTCTATTTATTAGACAATAAGAGTGCAAATTTTAGATAAAAATAGTCAAATTGACTTAGGTTGGCAGCACAAGCCTTTGGCGTCTGCTGCCAATGAGTCAATTTTTCTTATAAAATGACTAATAAAATTTTTTTTTTTTTTTCAGATTAAATATAAAAGCCTCTACTTAACATGCAGTAAATACTCTTCAACTGGAAATAAACGATCAATACAACTGTAATATATAAATTTTAATTTATTTAGACTCAGGACATTAAACTGCGACACGAAGACGGAAGTAATTTATTAAAACACAAGAGCTCGTTAATCTAGTGTCGAGTCTTAACTAGGACTAAAACAACTGTACTTTCATTATATCTAGATATTTATTATGTCTCTCAATTGTAGAAAAAAATAATCAAATAAACAATTTTATTTTTTATTAAACTTTCATCTTTAAATTTGAATAACTGATTAATCATAAGAGATACGGCAAAATGATATGAGTACAAACTTGTAGGAAATAAAATTTCCTATAAAAAAAGTTCAGTCAATATTTCACATAACTTCAATACTTTATGAGATATGTTGTGTTAAAGTTACAGAAAGATTGAATTAACGAAAATTTATAAAGAATTTTTATTGGACAGAAAAAATTTAACAAAATATTTTTTATTTTATTTTTTCATTCTTCGTCTAGTATAAGGTCTTGTCTGCGACTGTTGACAACAAGCCAGAAATATACTTCTAAACCTTTAAAAATTTAATTATTCATTAATTATATATATATATATGTTTATATACAAATATATATATAGATAAATATCCACCAGTAAATAGAGAATTTGAAGCCCTTTAGAATGAGTACCCACAAGCCGTGTTTATTTTTAAATATTTTTTATATATTTATATTAATATATATAAATATATGAGTGTCTTATAAAATATGAAAAATAAATTTGGCTTGTAGGTACTCATTTTAAAGGGCTTTAAATTCTCTACCTTTCTATCCATTCATATACATATATAGATGTATGTATAAATAAACATATATGGATAGATATATAAATATATAAATATATAAATAATTTTTTTTTAATTGTATGACGAGAAAATTTTAACGCCCTCTAGAATGAATACCTACATGTCATATTTATTTGTAGATATTTATATATATTAATATATATAAATATATGAATGTCTTATAAAATATGAAAAATAAATATGGCTTGTTGGTACTCATTTTAAAGGGCTTCGAATTCTCTATCTTTATATAAATTCATATATACTTACATACAAACGCGTTTCCAAATAATAAAGTTACAACTCCCCATGCGATTGTCGAAAATAAAAATTTAATTCCAAGATACCATACTGCAAAAAAAACGATAATAATACCAGTACCTCTTAACACTAAATACGGTATCATCAATTTATGTTTTTTCTGAAAGAAAAAAAAAACAAAATTTTTCAAAATTTATTTCACTACCAAAAATTCAAAAAAAATTTCCAAATTTTTTTGTTCATTACAAATTTCATATTTTCATATCCCACTTTCACAACACAATTTTTTTTTAATTTTCTACGACTTTTTCTTACCAAACTTTCAATTCCGCGGATCCGCGAATTCAATTCGCGGTTTCCGCGGTTTATTTAAATCTCAATAACTTTCCTCCTAATGCTCCGATTTAAAAAAAATTTTTTTCAAAATTCACAGCTTTAAAAACTCTTCAATCCACTATCGATTTAATTTAAATCGATCCATCGATTATTAAGTAATCGATTAATCGATTTAAAATTTTTTTTTTTTTTTTATTTACATAAATAAATAAATTAATTAATTACTCACTTTATTAGATCCGCAAATCATCAATGCAGTGACAACAAAAAACACAAAATTACCAATTATCGTAAATGCCATTTCAATAGACGACCCACGTCTGCAAGCTTGTGGGTCAATATCCGCCGCGCATTTTAAATTAAGATGTCTTATAAAACTTTGCAACATCGATACTATTTGTCCGATCTGTAATTAATTTAATTAATGTAATTAATTAAATAAATAATTAACGAACAAAAAAATTACCATAAATACGACGCCGATACATAAAGTCCCAGTTTTTAAATCTAAACAGCAGCAGCCATTCAATGTAATTATTTTCATTATAATAATTTATTAATTAATTAATCTATTGATTAATTAATCGGAGTAATTAACCTGTCAAAATTTGACAGAACTGTGCAATTATTTTTAAGCGCTTGTCTTTTTTTTATCATAGAATATTTGAAAAGAAAGAAAAAAAAATAGGTCGAGCAATAAAGAGGTGGAGGCAAAAATAGAAGAAGTGATTTCGTGGGTTGGTGGTGATTTGGACGGGGGGTAGAAGTAGGGGGAAAGGGATGAAGGAATTTTGGATGAGGGTGGTGAGAGCTTTTGTTTGAGTACCCACAAGCCTAGGTTTAAAAAAAAAATTTTTTGAAAAAAAATGAAAAAATAAAAATTTTTGAAAAATTTTTTTTTTGAAATTAACAATATTTTTGGGTTAACTAACTCGAGAGCTCAAGTTTGAGTACCCACATGACTAGGTTATTATGAAAAAAAAATATGATAGGTTTGAAAAAATTTTATTTATATTTTTGGTATACATTCGTATGGTTTATAAAAATAATTCGTAATTTATGGGTACAAACGCTGATTTTCTCTGGGATATAATGGCATCTGATCACTCTTAATTTCTTTATATCTGGAATATATCACCATCCAGAAGTAGAATAATAGCGCTGTAATTAAAAGTATCAAATATATGAATATATATGAAAATTTATATATTTTTGAAGGTATATATCAATAGAGATTTTGATGCCCTTTAAAATGAGTACCAACAAGCCATATTTATTATTGATATTTCAATATATATATTTATATATTTATACTATATATAAATATACGAAAAAAATAAATACGGCATGTGGGTACTCATTTTAAAGGGCATTAAATTTTCTATTTATTCAGTATTTTTGTTTTACCTGTCACTAAACCTCCGATAATAAGGTTGATTGTTCCGAACGTGGCGTCTACTACCTTGTAGGCCACAATTGTCATTAACAAAAAATTAACAACCATCCAAATCATACCAATTAAATACATTACGATCATCGGTACCATTAGTGCGTGATTATTCTACGAAATCGAAAATTTTTTCCATTCAGAGGTAAAATGGTCATGGAATTTTACATCCAAATAATTAATTTGGCATAAAATACATATATTTATATATATAAATTTATGAATGCGTGAAAAGATAGAGAATTTGATGCCTTTTAAAATGAGTACCCACATGCCATATTTATTTTAAAATATTTCTCATACATAAATATATTAATATATAAATATCTTATAATTTATGAAAAGTAAATATGTCTTGTTGGTACTCATTTTAAAGGGCTTCAAATTCTCTACTTTTCTATGCATTCATATACATATATATATATATATATATATATATATATATATATATATATATATATATATATATATATATATATATATATATATATATCAGTAAATAGAGATTTTTATACCCTTTTAAATGAGTACCCACATGTCATATTTATTTTTTAAGTATATATATTTAGTATATATAAATATATGAATATCTCAAAAAATATGAAAGAAAAATATGGCTTGTTGGTACTCATTTTAAAGGGCATCAAATTCTCTACCTATCTATGCATTCATATATATATATATATATATATATATATATATATATATATATATATATATATATATATATTTATATATATATATATACACATCACTGAATAGAGAATTTAATACCCTTTTATATGAGTACCCACATGTTATATTTATTTTTTATGTATATATATTTAGTATATATAAATGTATGAATATCTCAAAAAATATGAAAGAGAAATATGGCTTGTTGGTACTCATTTCAAAGGGCATTAAATTCTCTATCTTTATATACATCCATATACATAAATATATGTATACATATGTATATATATAACAATTACCTTTTCCGATCCATACATCATTAATACAATAACAAATATCGTAATTAAATTATATAAAGTTATCCCTGCTTTTTCACCTCCATTTAAATCTGCACATTTGGAATAATAAAAACTCGTACATAAGTGATCATCGCCAGTAAATGGGGCCGCAGTCATAAATATACCTCCAAGCTTAGTTAAGAAAAACATAAAGAAATAATAATAAATTAAAAAAATTTATTCAATCTTAATTATAATACTTACTAATCCTAAAATACCAATTATCAGAACTCCAATTTTCAAATCACAACAACAACAACATGTTTTTAAATTTATTATCCCCATTTTGTTTTATGTTTTGTGTTTTTTTTGCTACAATTTTTTTTTTTCTTTTTTTTTTTAAAACGCAAAATTAAATTATTTTTCTTATGACGAAATCCGAACGCGATACGGAATGGCCGGTCTTCGTTACTGGTTTCGTTGTTCCCAATTTAATTTTTTTTAGGTCTACTGATTAAAATGGGAGCGATGCGTCATGAGGCCTCGGGCAATTTTTACACTTAAGTAATTATTTTTTTTTTAATGATCGGTTCACAGAAAATCCACTAAAAAACGTATCATTGCTTAAAATTAAACCGTTTAATTACATCGTAGTAATTATTGGAGCTGTTGTTATTGCGTTAAAAAATGAAATTTTATAATTTTGAATTTTTTTTTGGGTTGAAAAAAAAAAGTATGGGTAGAATTGAACTTGTGAGTTAATTTACTCTCATTTGAATACCCACATGCCTATATTTGGAAAACTATGAAAATCGCCATTTTAATTAATTAATTATATTAATGATTAATTGACTTTATCGTAATATATCGATGTGGGTACTCATTGAACGGGAAATTTTGCCAACATTACAAATATCATACGGAAAAATAAAAAAAAAATATTTTTGAAATTAATTTTTTTTCAAAAGTTATGGGGGAGAATAAAATTATCTTGAAAGTAATAAATAAAAAATTTATTTATTTAGTATACATATAATTTATTTGAGTAAAGAATTACACGAAATTTTTAGAATTTTCAAATCCTTGATTAACGTGACCGTTTTCTATTGAATTATTTTGCGATTCATCTTGTAATTTATTTATATCATTATTATGATTATCAGAATGAGATGCACTTGTTTTATCACCGAGTATTAATTTCTCAAGAACTAAAAATGGCGACTCGAACAAGAGACTGAAAATAAATCCGCCGATAATGCAGATCAGCAAGTCGCTGAAAAATGTATCCAGCTAAACAATAAATAAATAAAGGCGTAAAAATAATGGTAATTCTTGTAATTAATAAAAAAAAATGAATTATGGCGTTACCATTTGGTAGTCGCTAAAATAAGACGGCACTCTTGCGGAACTTGCTTTGATTGTTTGAACAACGTAATGGATAAAATATAGCGACCCTCGCGGTTTTGCGAATGCCGTAAATTTTCGGCATTTATACACATGCCGTAAATTTACCGTAATAATTTGGTAATAATATGGTTATATTGGCCAGTTTTTTTGCTGTACTTATACTGTAGAGTTACCAGATTATTATAGTAAAATTACTATAAAAATGCCGAACTTTTACCAAAAAAATGCCGTAAAAAAACTATAAAAATGCCGAACTTTTACCGAAAAAATGCTATACAAATACCGCAATAATGCGATAATTTTATAATAATAAAATCGTATTTTTTTGGTAATTATACCGTAGATATCCTGCGACTTTGCCAGATTTATCCTGATATAATGAAAAATTGTAAAAAATTTGGTTTTATTTTATATTTGCTCCTGCGGTTAAAATCATCGAAAATGTGCAAAGTGTAAAATTTTATATTTTATTCTATTAGTTCACACATTTCTTATTGAAACAAAAGAATTTAAGTGAAAATAAGAATCCGGGAAAATTGAGGTTTTCAATTTTCTTAAGTTTGTTTGTATGGATATAAATACAATTAGTATCAACTTACGAATAAGCGATTTGGCATAATGGTTAACAGATCAGGCTTTAAATCATAAGGACTCGGGATCGAGCTCACGAGTTGGCGGGTTTTTTTTTTTTTTTTTTTTTCATGACAGTTATTGTACATATAACTTTATAATGTTATATATAATTATATATAATTAAATAAAATTTTATATAATAATATATAATTTTTGTCCCGGGTAGAACGGTTTGATGCTGCAAAAATGCCGAAAATATGCTGTATAATTACGGTTTTAATGCTGTTAAAATACCGTATTTTCTCTGTTTTATTACCGTAAATATTCTGAATTTTTTTCGTAAATTTTTGGTAGTAAGGCGGCAAAAAAACTGGCCAAAATAACTTTAATAATACCATATTTATGCAGTATTTATACCGTATAATTCCGGTATTATTTCGGTATTTCCAAAACCGCGAGGGGAGTATAATATTATACACTCAGAAAATTGAGTAATTGTGTTTATTATGCTAAATTTTACTCAAACTTCAAAATAAAAATTAATAATTAAATAAAATTTTGTTATTTTTATTGCTGCCTATTTGAGCATGTAACGATAATTTATTCACTCTGGTCGGTGCCAGAGCTACAGTAAATTTATTAATACCCGCAATAACCGCTGGCGTAATAATCGAGGCAATAACGGCAGAATATAAAATAAATAATCCAATTTTAGGTTTTTTTGTAAAGTGATATTTAATAGTGACAGCCATTTTTGGTATAAATTCGTATGGTTTATAAATTTTTTTGCAATTTACGGTTGCAGAGGATGATTTTCTCTGGGATCTAACGGAATCCGATCAGCTTTAATTTCTCTGTATCGGTAATATATCACCATCCAGAAGTAGACTAATAACGCTGTAATTAAAAGTATGAAATATATGAATATATATGAATGTTCATACATTTTTGAAGGTATATATCGATAGAGATTTTGAGGCCCTTTAAAATGAGTACCAACAAGCTATATTTATTATTGATTTTTTAACATATGTATTTATATATTTATAATATATGTAAATGTATAGAAAAAAATAAGTACGGCATGTGGGTACTCATTTTAAAGGGTATTAAATTTTCTGTTAATTCAGTATTTTTGTTTTACCCGTTGCTGTACTTCCGATAATAAGGTTCATTATTCCATACCCGGCGCCTCTTTTTCTGAAGGCCATAACTGATGCAAACAAAAAACTAACATAGCTCCAAATTATAGAACCTGCATATATTATGAGCATCGGCATCATTAGTGCGGGAAAATTCTTTGAAAAACAAAAACTTTTTTTTATTTTGAGGTAAAATGCTTCTTAAATTTTTAATCCAAATAATTAATGTGGTATAAAATTCATATATATATGAATTTATGAATGCGCAAAAAGATAGAGAATTAAATGCCTTTTAAAATGAGTACCCACATGCCATATTTATATTAAAATATTTTTTGTATATATATTTTGGTATATACAAATATATGTATATCCAATAAAATATCGAAAATCAATGTGACTTGTTGGTACTTATTTTAAAGGGCTTGAAATTTTCTGTCTTTTGAGCCACTAAAATTTATATATATATACTTATATATATATATTTATATATATGTATATATGTAAATATATAAATAAATATATGCATCAGTAAGTAGAGAATTTCATGCCCTTTTAAAGGAGTACCCACATGACATATTTATATTTTATGCATATATATTTGGTATATATAAATATATGTATATCTCGAAAAATATTAAAAATAAATATGGCTTGTTGGTACTCATTTCAAAGGGCATTAAATTCTCTATATTTACATACAATCATATATATAAATATATGTACATATATGTATAACATTTACCTTTTCTGATCCATATATCATTAATATAATGACCAAAATCGTAAGTAAATTAAAAAAAGTAATCACTGCTTTTACACCTGCCGTTAAATTTCCACATTTGTCGTAATATAAATCCGTACAAAACTGATCATTACCACTAAATGGGACTCCAGTCACAAATATATATCCAAGCTTAATTTAAAAAACACAAAAAAAAATATTAAAGAAATTGGAAAAAAAAAAATATTTAATTTTAATAATACCACTTACTAGTACCAAAGTACCAATTATCTGAATTCCGATTTTCAAATCAAGACAACAACAAAATCTATTTAATTTCATTACCGCCATTTTGTTTTATATTTTGTGTTTTTTTTTTGCTACAATTTTCATTATTCTTTTTTTTTTTTTTTGAAAACGCAAAATTGATTTTTTTTTTTTTTTTTTTTCATTACTGGTGTCATTGTTTTCAATTTAATTTGTTTTGAGTCTAATGATTTAAATGGGAGCTATGAGTCATCAGGCCTCGGGAAATTTTTACGCTGGAGTAATTACTTTTTATTTTAATGATCAGTTAACAGGAAGTCCAGTAAAAATCGTATTATTGTTTGAAGTTAAACCATTTAATTATATCGTTGTAATTACCGGAGCTGTTGTTATTGCAATCAAAATAAAATTTTGAGGAAATTTTTGAATTTTGGCCTGAGGTATGGTTTGAATGAAAAAAGTTATGAATGATTTTTGTAGGGAATTTTAAGAGCTACAAAAAAGTTATGATTAAATTTTTCAAAATTTTCGATTGTTCAATTGTTATCGCAATTTTTAGAATTCCCGATTTTCAAAACTACTCAGTGTGGATTTTTTTGATCATTATGAATCTGTATAAGCTTCTAGATCTGAGAATATTGATCTAGGAGAAAAATCCTTCAAAACTTTTTTGTAGAAAATTTAAAGAGCTACAAAAAAGTTATGATTGAAATTTTCAAAATTTTCGATAGTTCAATAGTTATCGCAATTTTTAGAATTTCCGATTTTCAAAATTACTCAGTGTGGATTTTTTTGATCATTATGAATCTGTATAAGCTTCCAGATCTTAGAATATTGATCTAAGAGAAAAATCCATAAGGACTTTTTTATAGAAAATTTAAAGAGCTATAAAAAAGTTTTGATTGAAATTTTCAAAATTTTCGATTGTTCGATAGTTATCGCAATTTTAAGAATTCCAGATTTTCAAAATTACTCAGTGTGGATTTTTTTGATCATTATGAATTTACATAAGCTTCCAGATCTTAGAATATTGATTTAGGAAAAAAATCCTTTCAACCTTTTTTGTAGAAAATTTAAAGAGCTACAAAAAAGGTCTGAACAATTTTTTCAAAATTTTTGATATTTTACTAGTTATTTTAATTTTATCAATCTAAGATTTTCAAAATTAGACACTAGGGATTTTTTTGATCATTATAAATCTACACAAGCTTCTAGATCCTTAAATATCAATCTAGTAGAAAAATCACAAAAAACTTTTTCGTAGGAAATTTCCAGAGCTACAAAAAAGGTCTGATTAATTTTTATGATATTTTCAATATTTCTCCGGATATTTTGATTTTTCGTGTCGATTTTTTCGAAGCTACAAAAAAAGCATTTTTTTTAGAAGATGGCCAATAAAAAACATTATGTTTATTAAAATAATTATTTATTACACTCATTTCTATTTTTTACATAAAATTAACAGTAAACCTCATAAGGTGACATTGTTTTTTTATAACTGGGTGGGTTCAAACTCTTTATTTCCGCGCTGCGACTGTAAATCACGTGCCAAAGATAGATCAAAATATCTGAAAGCAATAATAATTTTTATTAGACCAAATTAATTAGAGAAAATAAAATAATAACAAAAAATCCATACTCAAAATAATCATTCCAATTATGACGAAAATGAAACCGGATGACAAGTCATGAATAAAAAATCCAACGGCGTTGGCTACAAATATAAAAATTTCTACGGCAATTTGAATGGCTTGGAAAACAATAAACGGTGACATTAATTTGTGATCCTCCTGTTAATTAATTACCATTATTATTATCAATGATTGATAGTTGTTATTGTTGTTAATTACCTTAAGTGACCCATAAATCATTAGCGGTGTCAATAAAGACCCGAGTGTGTTGTAAGAAATTTTCCATATCGTCCCTAATTGCGTTGTGTCGAAACACATGCTCTCTACTGCTTTACATACATCGTTATTGAATATTAATATTGCGTAGAAGCTCAAATAATTTAACTAAAAAAAATTACATTAATCAATTAATCACTTAGATTCGAACTCTACCAAAGTTATGAACTAAATAATTGATTTCACAGGTTAAATATTTTTTTACAAAGAAATGACCATGACTACCTTATAAAAGAGCTTCAGGGCTACAAAAAAGGTCCTAAGGAATTTTTACCAAGGACTGACAGTTAACGAGATATCGATCCATTAATCAAGTAGGCGTAATTGTTATAAAATTTTGATTAATGGCTTATTGCGCGTCAACTATTGACTTGGGAAGAAAAGTCATAAGGACCTTTTTTGTGGGAAATTTGAAGGGCTACAAAAAAGGTCATCAGAAATTTCGATGTAACTTCAATTGTTAATGAGTTATTGATCAATTAATGACTGAAAAATGATGTTGTAAATGAAAAGAGGTTTTTGTTATGATTAATGGCGAATATCTCATTAACTATCGTTTTGGGAGGAAAAATGATGATGACCTTTTTTGTAGCCAATAAAAAAAGCTTAAAAAATGATCAGAGACTTTTTTTTATATTTTTAATATGTACGAAGATATAAAATTTTAAAAGTAAAAAAATAAATTTTTTATTAATAATGATTAAAATTAGGTAATTAATTAATTACTTGAAACTTACCATTGCCACAATTCCAATAATGAGTGTACCCGTTTTTAAACTAAAGCAGCAACAACTATTAATTTTCTTGAGCGCCATTTTTTAATAAATTTAATTTGTAGAAAAAAAATAAAAAATAATTCAGTCACTTGTTTTATAAGTTTTTATAAAAGTCTGATGTTGTCGACAATAGACTTGAATTTAGTAAGATATCTACTACTACTAATCATAAATATTGTATATATACCTGAATATATAGAATCTGTTGATGTACGTCACATTCTTTTTTATCTATAAACGTATTTTTTTACGTTATCTTTATAACTGTTGAAATTTATTTTATTAGAACAATTTGACACATAAAAAAAACTACATACCAATGCGCATCATATACTAGATTATTTTTTATTTTTTATTTCTGAGAAAAAAAATTCATTCAATTTAATAACAAATTATTTTTATTATATTATATGTACGACGTACATCAAATTTGAAAAAAGGTGACTGCGGTTAAATTCCTGAGTCGATTTCCAGTAGTTTGAGTACCCACATAAATATATTCAGAGTAGTTTTTTTATTAACGATATATATGATTAATTAATAATGTTAATGAATTACGATGATTTGGTCTGAGTATTAGGTTGTGGGTATTTGTTCGACGAGAAATTTTATCAACTACTCAAGTATGAAATTCAGAAATTAAAAAAAAAAAAAAAAAAAAATTTTGAAAAATTTGGTTTTTTGGATTAAATAAAAAAGTATGACTAGAATTGAACTTGTGAGTTGATTTCCTCTCATTTGAATACCCACATGCCTATTTTTTGAAAAAGATGAAAATCGCCATTTCAATTAATTAATTATATTAATGATTAATTGACTATGTCGTAATATATCGATGTGGGTACTCATTGAACGGGAAATTTTGCCAACATTACAAATATCACACGGAAAAATAAAAAAAAAATATTTTCGAAATTTTTTTTTTTCAAAAGTTATGGGGGAGAATAAAATTATCTTGAAAGTAATGAATAAAAAATTTATTTATTTAGTATACACATAATTTATTTGAGTAAAGAATTACACGAAATTTTTAGAATTTTCAAATCCTTGATTAACGTGACCGTTTTCTATTGAATTATTTTGCGGTTCATCTTGTAATTTATTTATATCATTATTATGATTATCAGAATGAGATGCACTTGTTTTATCACCGAGTATTAATTTCTCAAGAACTAAAAATGGCGACTCGAATAAGAGACTGAAAATAAATCCGCCGATAATGCAGATCAGCAAATCGCTAAAAAATGTATCCAGCTAAACAATAAATAAATAAAGGCGTAAAAAAATGGTAATTCTTGTAATTAATAAAAAAAAATGAATTATGGCGTTACCATTTGGTAGTCGCTAAAATAAGACGGCACTCTTGCGGAACTTGCTTTAATTGTTTGAACAACGTAATGGATTAAGTATATCGAGTACGATATTCTGCTGAATGGTAGATAAATTGGTAATGACAGAAACTTTGATAGAACACCTAGGTAATGAAAAAAATTATAATTGTCATTATTTATTTATATATTGAAGGGAAATTATTAAAATGAGGAATCGATTTTGGGAATATTGAAGATTTCGGCCTGAGATATAGTTTAAAGGAGGAAATAATAAATGATTTTTGTAGGAAATTTTAAGCGCTTCAAGAAAGGTCTGATTGACTTTTTTGAAATTTTTGATAGTTTGGTAGATATTTTGAATTCGACCCAGATTTTGAAACTTTTCATTCTTAATTTTTTTGATCATTATGAATGTATATAAGCTTCTAGATCTTTCAGTATTAATTTGGGAAAAAAGTTATCAGGAAGTTTTTTGTAGGAAATTTTAAGGGCTTCAAGAAAGGTCTGATTGACTTTTTCAAAATTTTTGATAGTGTGGTAGATATTTTAAATTTTAGACAATCCAAATTTTTGAAACTTTTCATTATTTATTTTTTTGATCATTATGAATATATATAAGCTTCTAGATCTTTGAGTATTAATTTGGGAAAAAAGTTATCAGCAAGTTTTTTGTAGGAAATTTTAAGGGCTTCAAGAAAGGTCTGATTGACTTTCTCGAAATTTTCAATAGTGTGGTAGATATTTTGAATTTGAGATAAACCAAATTTTTAAAACTTTTCATTATTGATTTTTTTGATCATCATGAATATATATAAGCTTCTAAATCTTTGAGTATTGATCTGGGAAAAAATTTATCAGAAAGTTTTTTGTAGCAAATTTCTGGGGCTACAAAAAAGGTCTCATTAATTTTCATGATATTTTCAATATTCCTCCGGATATTTTGATTTTTTTTAAACTACAACAAAAGCGGCTTTTTTCTTAATCACGCATTTTTTTATAGGTACCATATAAATGTACCAAATATTACCTCCATGGCCCATAGTTGAGACGTAAATAATCCAACAGACTCCAAATGCCCAAACATGTCTCGCAATACCGGCATTGAATGTTTCCCAATAAATATTCCATTCGTACTTTTCACTCTGATAAATCCGATAGGTAAAAAATGAGTATGCAAAGGCAACGATTGCTAGAAACCACCCTAATTTTATGATACTCTATAAAAAAAAAGTTGATAAATAATTTACTCGCAAAAAATGAATAATTTAATTTGTTCAAAATAATTACTTTTGGTAGAAAATTGCGATTTGATGACAAATAGTAGCCGAGTAATATTCCCAGTAGCCATGGGCCGGCTCTTGTATAAGTGACGATGTAAAAATACAACATCATATCTTGCGTTTTACTCAAACTTCAAAATAAAAATTAATTATTAAATAAAATTTTCTTATTTTTATTGCTGCCTATTTGAGCATGTAAAGATAATTTACTTACTCTGAAGTCGGTGTCAGCGCTACAGTAAATTTATTAATACCCACAATAACCGCTGGTGTAATAATCGAGGCAATAATGGCAGAATATAAAATAAATAATCCAATTTTCGGTTTTTTGTAAAGTGGATAGATAATTAATGGTGACAGCCAGAATAATTGCATGTCAACTGCGAGGTACCATGTGTGTCCCAAGCACGCCTGAAAAAAAATTAAGAGTTTGCTGCATGAGCCATTGGCTCGCGCTGCCAACGTTGGACGTGGCAGCTTCGTTTAGGAACAATAAGATGTCAAATTATTATTTCAATCGACGGATATCTTAAGAATGCACAAAAGTATGCAGTGGGACTATTTTGCTTCATGGGCCTATGGTGCATGCTGCCAACACTGGGTCTTAAAGCCTCATTTTCATAAATCTGGACTTCAAGTAGTTACTTTAATCTTTTAGTGTCGTAAAAATAGTAAAAGAAAAGTTTATCTTCCAGTTTGCTGCACGAGCCTATGGCACATGCTGCCATCATTGAGCCTAGTAGTCTCATTTTTACTTATACCGCCTTGAAATTACTATTAGAGGCTTTCAATATCAGTAAAGTGACAAAAAAAGACGTTTAGCGTCGAGTTTCTTGCTCAAGCCAAAGGCTTGTGCTGCCAACGTACCCCACAGCTGTTTTACTTCCATTCATTTGGGTTTTAAATAACTATTTAAGTAACCTAAGATCCTAAAAATACTAAAAAAAGGGCTGATCGCTCATTTAGCTGCATAAGCCTATGGCGCATGCTGCTATGACTAGGCCTAGTAGTCTTATTTTTCTAAATTTGGACTGAAAATGGTTATTTGAGGATTGTTATTTCGTAAAAATGTTAAGAAAAATACTCTGCGGTCAGTTCGCTGCACGAGCCTACGGCCGGTGCTGCCAGCAGCTGTCTTATTCTTTTGAAATCGAAGTAAAAAAATTATTTTTATAAATTTCACTTACTGGACCGTCTTTGTAAACATAATTGTGGACATAGAGTAACATAGGCCACCAATTTTTTTTACAATATCCACTTTGTGCGTTCATGGTCGCATCCCACAATGCACCTGACCCCATACTTGGTAGTAAATAAGTCACTATTAAAAATAGTGCCATGAACGCTGGCGTTAATCTACAAATAATGTTACTTAGACATTAATTTGCTATTTGACAATTAATTTAATTTTTTTTACCTTATGTACCGATGGATATAGTAAAGGAAAATATTAAATTTTCTACCTTTTGCCATTTCTTTTATAAATAAATAAGACGTCAAAAATCCACTCATTACGAAAAATGAATCTACTGCAAATGGCGCAATTAGAATGTACAAAGAATTCCATGAACGAAACCACTATTAAAAAAAAAATGACAAAATCATTAATCGGGATACTTTTTTTTTTTCGAAATCGGTTAAAATGGAAAATTGATAGTGCAGTTGAATTCTTAGGAAAATTTTCTCTTATTTGAGTACCCACATGGATGTATTACATTCAGTTCAAAATGGCCGTTTTTTGAGTAATTAATTAATGATTAATTAATGGCCAAAAATAACTTTACTTGAATGTATCGATGTGGGTACTCGTTTGACATGAAATTTTGTCAGCTCTCGGAATACACAATCCATTTTTATCTAAAAAATGTATACTAGCGAAAAATGGACTTTAATCAATTTTTTTCAGCAATATCGCAGTAGAATAATTTTATAAATTAAATTAATATTCTTACCGTCATGGCGTCAGCTATATTAACAACACTGCCAAGTAAATTCATCAGAAAAGAGTGTCCGAGGATAATCCAACTCATGCTGTAGAACCTTAGCCCTGTGATTACTGGCAAATTGTCTTTCGGTACTCGAGTGTTTAATATACGCTGGCCATTAACGATTAATGAAAATTTTGACAGTGTATTAAAGAAGTTAACATTATTAATATGATTAACTCTAATTAATAAGTCGCATAGTGTACATATCGTTAGAAATATTATTAATATTCCCAACACTCCTCTGGATAATTGAAAAAAAACATTTTATTAATAAATTAATCGGTTTATTGGTCAATTTAGAAATCATCTTATTAATAATAACTTCAAATTAATCGAAAGTATAGATATCAATTAATTGACTTCTCATTCATTCATTAATTACTTTATCAGTAACTGGATTAATCAACCAATGAACCGGTTAATCGATTAATTAACCAATTCCACTATTCATTAATTACTTCAATTGAATCTGAAGTTTAAATATCAATTGACTTCCTTGTAATTGATAACTTTATCAGTCACCGATTAAATTAACCAATTAACTGATTAATTGATTAATTGACCGATCACAATATTAATTAATAACTTTAATTCAATTAAAAACATAAACATCAATTAATTAACTCCTTATTAATTAATAAGATTATAAGTCACCGAATTAATTAACTAATAAATCGATTAATTAACAAATCATCTGATTAACTGATAACACCAACTGGATAAAAAAGCATAAATTTTTATCAATCAGCTTTTGAACTTATTAATGAAGTCTTCAGTCTCCGAATTCATTAATCGATTAACTGATTAATTGATTAATTTGCTAACTATCTTAAAATCTAATTAGTCAAATTGAATTGAAAGTATAAATACTTTTTGACCGGCTTCTAAATTAAACATTAACTTCATCAGTCACCAAATTAATTAACCAATCACCCAATTAATCGATTAATCAACAAATCATCTGATTAACTGATAACACCAACTGGATAAAAAAGCATAAATTTTTATTGATCAGATTTTGAACTAATTAATGAAGTCTTCAGTTTCTGAATTCATTAATCGATTACCTGATTAATCGATTAATTTGCTAACTATCTTATGATCTAATTAGTCAATTTGAATTGAAAGTATAAATACTTTTTGACCGGCTTCTAAATTAAACAATAACTTCATCAATCACCGATTTCATTAACCAATCAACCAATTAATCGATTTATCAACAAATCATCTGATTAATTGATAACCCTAACTGGATAAAAAAGCTTAAATTTCAATTAATCGGCTTTTGAACTAAATAATGAAGTCTTCAGTCACTGAATTCATTAATCGATTACCTGATTAATCGATTAATTTGCTAACTATCTTATGATTTAATTAGTCATTTTGAATTGAAAGTATAAATACTTTTTGACCGGCTTCTAAATTAAACAATAACTTCATCAATCACCGATTTCATTAACCAATCAACCAATTAATCGATTAATCAACAAATCATCTGATTAATTGATAACCCTAACTGGATAAAAAAGCTTAAATTTCAATTAATCGGCTTTTGAACTAAATAATGAAGTCTTCAGTCACTGAATTCATTAATCGATTAACTGATTAATCGATTCATTTGCTAACAATCTGATGATTCAATTAATCAAATTGAATTGAAAGTATAAATATTTATTGACCGGCTTCTAAATTAAACAATCAAATCATCAGTCACCGAATGCATTAACCAATTAATCGATTAATCAACAAATCATCTGATTAATAGATAACCCCAACTAGATAAAAAGCATAAATTTGAATGAATCGGCTCTTGAACTAACTAATGAAGTCTTCAGTCACTGAATTTATTAATCGATTAACTGATTAATCGATTTATTTTCTAACTATCTAATGACCCAATTAGTCAAATTGAATTGAAAGCATAAATATTTTTTGACCGGCTTCTAAATTAAACAATAACTTGATCAGTCACCGAATTTATTAACCAATCAACTGGTTAATCGATTAATTAACCAATTCCCTGATTAATTAACGGCTAAAACCGATTTAAAAACATAAATTAATTTACATTGTAATGATAGTACCCAGATTCCATGAATTATTATCTACAACCGAGCAAACAGCCGAGGTAACATTAATTTTATTGCCATTGAGAAAGTCCTCGAGAAAATCAAAGAGCATCTGCATTTTTTCGATAACCTGATCCTTATCACAAGCCGACGGTAAACAGACAGAGAGCGTCGGCGATAACGGAAGTGTAGTAGCATCTGATAAAGTAATTGCTGCGGTGTACATGCAATGACGTCCTCTTATTATCGTGTTATTTTTAGTCACATTTATTGCTATACACTGATCATACATTCCCAGATCCTTGAGATTTCCTCGGATTAATCCCGACGGTAGTTTCGAAGATGCGTCGAACACTAGTCAGTTAATTAAACTATTAATTCAGTATTTGGTTAATAAAATAAGTGATTTAATTGTTTTATTTTTACTTTCAAGTGCCCACTGCTCGAAATTTCTGAGTGCGCTCATGAATATTTGGACCTGGTCATCGCAATTCGGTGATACTGTCACATTTCTATTCAAATAATTATTCGTATTAATCCGGTGGAATTCACTTATGGGCTCAAGTTGGTTCCATATTTCACTGGCGATGATATTTTCACTGATTCGACATTCTGAGATATTTAATTTTATGGAAAAAATAATAATAATGATAGAGATAAAATAAAATTTACTGTCTGTACTTGACAACATTTTACACAAATATGATTATTTTTCTTGTTTATGATTGATTATAAATGAAACCGTGACTTGACGATTGTGTAAGTAGATAACGATCTCAGAGTTGCATTTTATAGATTATTTTTTATGCGATATTATTTTTATTATTAATAATTAACTAATTTAGTAATTAACGGAGTAATTACACCTAAAAAATAATCGGCATGCATGATCCATTTTTTCTTCCCTACAAATCCTATTAAATAATTTTTATGTAGCCGCACTATTTCTTCACTGGCCCTCGCAAACGTAAATAAAATTTCCAATGTCATCATTGGTCAAATAAATCAGAACTTTCTCGACTTCGTCGAATCCCAAATCACTAAAAATTGACCCAAAGCACTCACCGAACTTATTAACCAATCCCGGTCTTCTAACCCCCCTTCTATAGCAACTCATCAACCAGCAGTCGCAGAAAAGGAAGGGTATCTCAAATTTTTTTTCCTCCATAATTGTCTTAACTTCCGGTTTTCTGGACCAGGTCAGCAGTCTTCTGTCTTCCATTGCCAGCAAATCCCAACAACTGACACCGCCTACATAAGTTTTCTTAGCCCTCTCCAGTTCTGATTCGCATTCCCACTCAATCGAAGCCTTCTCGCGCGTGTCGCAGCCGTCTGTTAATTCGTCGTACCGACTGTGGGTAAAATATCCCGCAGATTTCATCAAAATCAGGTGGTCCCTCAACTCCCACTCCATTACATACGCACCGTCTTCATGAGAGTCATTGATCTCGATTATTTTCTCCAGCAGTGAGAGATAAAGTGGCTGGTTTGCGGGATAATTATAAAAATCACCTCCGTATTTTAACCAGATAGAGATAAAGTAGTAATTTTTGCACCGAATTGCTAAGTCGATACTAGTGACGCCTTGAGTTCTAAGCTCAAAATTTGCGCCACATTTGAGCAGCACGTCAACACTGGAATTCTTTTTATTTAAAATAGCCACGTGAAGTAATCTGACACCGCTAGCAGTTAATTCGTCGACATTTAAATTATAAATCCGGTGGGTTAGAATCTTTTCGACCACCAGAGGGCAATCATTCATCACAGCTTCGTAAATCAATTCTTTTCCATGCTCTAGATCTATTTCAGAATGACGATCTAATAATAAATCGACCATCGCACTATTTTTTCGGTGATCGGCGTAAAAAATCGGTAGCGAATAACTTTTGGAACGCGAGAGTACGTTCGCGAAATTTTGTAGCAGAATTTCAATGGTTTTGACTTCGTCGGCATTGACTGCAAAATGTAAGGGCGTGAATTTCTGATACGGAGACACGAAATTGACATCAGCGCCATTGTCGATCATAAACTGAACTACGGAGGCATTTTTAGTGTCGATCGCACGTACGAGAGCATTGTTAAGACACTGGGGGTCATTTTTATGAATTCCGTTAGTGAGGAACAGCTTGAGAATATTTAAGCTTCCTGTGTCTATCGCTACACAAAATGGCGACTCGTTGTAGGAGTTAATGGCGGCCATGGATGCGCTGTGACTCAGAAGTAGAGCTGCTGCGTGGTAGTTTCCGGTTTGAGATGCGATGTGCAGGGGAGTGTTCATACTCGAATCTCTGGCGTTGACATCGGCGGCCATTTTGAGTAACAGTTCGGTGGCAGGCTCGTTTGATGACAAAATGGCGGTGTGAAGGGGCGAGAAGCCATATTGGTCGAGATAAATTGATGCCTGGTTTGTGTAAGCGCCATTCTGGATCAGAAATAAGGTGACATCCTGATGGCCTTGGACTATCGATTCGTGTAACGCAGGTCCGGAGAACACTTGGGCGTTAAGGTCAACATAGCCGACTAAATGGCGGATTACGGTAAGTTCCGGTTAATTGCGGTAATTTACCGTAATTCGGATCTGCTAGGGCTTCCAATATGGAACTATTTTACACGGAAAGAATTTTTTGATAAAAATTACTCTGTAATTTCGAGTAATCCTGGGCCGTTGCAAAAAATTGGTATTTTACCCGGGAAAAAAAGATTTTATATGATCATATATAAACATATATGTTCATATACAATTTATATATGATCATATAAGAAATATATAAAAATTATATATGATTACATAAAAGCTTATATGATCTTATAAAGTTCTTATAAGAATTAATATACTCTCGTGAGGACTTTATAAAAATTGATATGACTTTATATAAAGTTATATATAACTTTATAAAAGTACTAGATAAAGTTTTATATGCTTATATATAATTATATATGATCATATAAAAGTTCATATGATCTTATGAAAATCTTATAAGAATTTATATAGTTTTATAAGGATTTTATAAAAATTGATGTGATTTTATATAAACCCGAGAAAAAGTTCTTATAGAATCATATATAAACATATGTGTTTATATATGATTATATGAAAGCTTACATAATCTTATAAAATTCTTATAAGGATTCATATGATCTTATAAGAATTTTATAACAATTGATGTGATTTTATATAAAGTTATATATAGCTTAATAACAATACCAGGCAAAGTTTCATATGCTTATATATAATCATATATGATCATATAAAAGCTCATAACGATCTTATAAAATTCTTATAAGAATTTATATAATTTTATAAGGATTTTATAATAGTTGATATGACTTTTTATAAAGTTATATATGAGTTTATAACGTTACCAGATAAAATGTTATACATTATATGCAGTCATATATGATTATATAAAAACTCATATGATCTTATAAAATTCTTACAATAATTCGTATAATCTTATAAAATTTTTATAAAATTCGATGTAACTTCATATAAAGTTATATATAACATTGTGAAATTACAAGAGCACGTTTTATATGATTATACATAATCATGTATGATCATATGAAATCTTATATGACCTTATAAAATTCTTCTACGAATTCAGATAATTAATGAAAATTGAGGTGATTTTATATGAATTTATAAATAAATTTGTATGAGTACAAAAGAGTTTAATACGGTTATATAAAATCATATATGATTATATAAAAGTTTATATAGTTTTATGATTCTTATATATAAATTTCTATGGTCTTATAAGCAGGTTATTTTAAAGAAATTTATAATTTTATATAAAACACTAATGTGATAAAATTTGATCATATTTGGTGCATTATTGATGTAGGATGTATCAATTTGATCATTTGATTTAAGTAATGCTATAGATTGTCAAATACTTATAAGGGTAAAGCAGACTAGGGAACCAGACGGCAATCAAGAGATCATCAAAGTTGAGCAGCATTGAGGCAGAACATTAGTTGGATGGGTGACCCCTTGGCAAAATAGCAGTTAACCGATAGATGTTTTTTTTTTTTTTTTTTTTTGTTCATGCATGATTATATATAATTATAATTATATATCATCAAATCCTGCCAATTTTGAGATCTAATCATATAAAATTTATTGTATATATGATTAGGTAAAATCATTTTTTACCGGGTATATCTAACTTTATATGATTATATAAGATTTTATATGATTATATAAGATTTTATAAAGTCATATAAGTTTTTATAGGACCAATTTCATTATAAAACTTTATATGATTTTATATGAGTCACTTTTATATGATTTATATATGATCATATAAGAACTTTTTTTCCCGGGTTTGTTTTAAATTTAATATTTTTTGTTTAAATATTAACGCAGCTAAACCATGTTTTACTCTACTACTGAGTAATTTTTTAAAAGTTTTATATTTAATCGATTATTGTGAATATCTCATCTTAATCTATTAATTTTTACTTAATGCGATTAATTTTTACTCCCCAATATACCATTCTTTTAAACCCATTAACTTTTTGATGAAAAACTGCCTATAACTCGAATAAATTTTCTTACCTATGGAAGTATTTTTTACTCTAAACTGCAGAGTAATATTTCAGTAGTCTCCGTTAATCTTCGGTTAATATCGGCTTCAATTAAATGTCTTTTATTTTGCTCGCGACAACTTACATGTTACGCACACATACGTAGGGTTAGAAAAAAAGACGATCTCTGTATCTCTCTATAACTTAATGTTTATTTAAAAAAAAAAAAAAATTTGTAAGGTACACGGAGAGAAATGAAGCTCAATATAAACGAAAAAATACTGTCTGATTTTCGATTTCTACTAGATCTGTTTAGAAAATCATAAATTATGATAATTTTTATGAAAAATTAGTAGAAAGTAACAGGTACGCAAAAAAAATTATAGAGTAGCATAATGATTTTTGAAGTCTTTGATTTTTAATAACCAACAAATATAAAATATGTTATGCTATGAAAGTAATATCAAAATAAATCTTGAACTTTTATAAATTGAAAGTAAAGTTTTGATAAACGTTTGCTATTAATTGAAATGTAAATAAAAATTATTATGTGCTATATATTATAGTTTTTTAATTATGGATTTGTAAATTTTTTATAATTTTGTATCAAAAATCCCTCGCAGATTTGAATCACGGTGGAAACACCGTGGAAGTGTAAACACCCCCGCATGAAAAAACTTTATATGTGAAAACATATATGATAGAATATATGAATATTATAATGTGATATATTGTACAATATATAAAATAATATTTATATTTTTGCCGTATTAATATATGATAATATATTGAAAAAAAATATATTGCTAGAATATATTATCAATATATTTATCAATATATGACTTTTTATGTATGTTTTACATATATATTTTAATATATCTTTTTTATATTGATATATTATATTGAAAGTAGTATATTAATTAATATATAGCATTTTTTAAATTTTTTATATATGTTTTCCAATATATTGCAAAATATATGGTTTCCAATATATCGTAAAATATATGGCACTTTTTTTACTTTTCTTAGGTTATTGCCAGTAAATATAAGGTCAATAAAAAGAAGGAGAAAAAATAATAAATTTGACTTTTTTTTGTGGAATTGTGTAGAAATTGAAAAAGTATATTGAAAAAATAAAATTTTCAATATATTGCGAAAAATATAAGTTTTAATATACTGGAAAAATATAATTCCAATATACCGCGAACCATATATTTAATCATATAAATTCTTTCATATATAATCAATTATATAGAGACCATATACCACTAATTATATGAGTCAAAATATATGGATATATATATCAAGTTTATTATATTATACTTATAAATTATATATATTAGAGTGTCTCAAAAAAATCGACTTTTTTTTTTTTCTTGAAGAACATTGAAAAATCGACAGAGTATCTCTAGACAAAGACCCTGTTAAAATATGAGACCTTAATATTAATATTTAAAGGTGGCGATTCACGATTTTCTATTTTCCATTTAAATAACATGGGAAAAAAAAAATTTTAATTTTGGAATTTTATACCTCGGCGATGGCTTATTGAACAGATAAGTTCAGAATATATTTTTCTAGGGAATTGAACGCTCTCCAAAAAAAGTCTCTTATCATTTTTTGATAAATCCATCTGTTCAAAAGTTATTGGACCTCGAAGTCAAGTTAGAGTAAATTTCGAGATCTTTTTACTTTTCCGGCGAAACTATCGGACTTATCATAAAATGTCATGAGATCTTTTTTGTAGACAATTTTATTTCCTACAAATTATCATTGATAAATTTTTTTCAAATTCTGCATTTTTTTCTAGTTATTTCCATTTTAATGCCAAGCTTCTAAAAAACTAGTGTTCTGATCGATTTTAAGAGCTTGGCATTAAAATGGAAGCAACTAGAAAACAATGTAGAATTTGAAAAAAATTTATCAATGATAATTTGTAGGAAATAAAATTGTCTACAAAAAAGATCTCATGACATTTTATGATAAGTCCGATAGTTTCGCCGGAAAAGTAAAAAGATCTCGAAATTTACTCTAACTTGACTTCGAGGTCCAATAACTTTTGAACAGATGGATTTATCAAAAAATGATAAGAGACTTTTTTTGGAGAGCGTTCAATTCCCTACAAAAATATATTCTGAACTTATCTGTTCAATAAGCCATCGCCGAGGTATAAAATTCCAAAATTAAAATTTTTTTTTTCCCATGTTATTTAAATGGAAAATAGAAAATCGTGAATCGCCACCTTTAAATATTAATATTAAGGTCTCATATTTTAACAGGGTCTTTGTCTAGAGATACTCTGTCGATTTTTCAATGTTCTTCAAGAAAAAAAAAAAAAGTCGATTTTTTTGAGACACTCTAATATATATACTATCCATATATGATAAGAATATATTGAGCATTATATGAGATAATATATATAGAAAAATACAAAACATTATATACAAGTAAATACATTATGATAAATATATAATCCAATATATGTAAAAAACATATATTTTTCAATATAGATATTTTTGCCGCTATATATTTATCACATATTCACCATATATTTTTTTATATACTTTTAACAATATATAGCTTTTCCATGCGGGCCGTGGATCCACCGTGGTTACACGGTGGGTTTGTTCCATTTCACCACCGGGTATACACAGTGTATCCACTGTGATTACGCAGTGTATCCAACGAGATTCCACGGTGGCTTGACCACTGTGTATACACGGTGTTTCCACTGTGATTACGCGGTGTATCCACCGAGATTCCACGGTGGCTTGACCACTGTGTATACACGGTGTTTCCACTGTGATTACGCGGTGTATCCACCGAGATTCCACGGTGGCTTGACCACTGTGTATACACGGTGTTTCCACTGTGATTACGCGGTGTATCCACCGTGATTCCACGGTGGCTTTATGTTATTTCACCACCGTGGTTCCACGCTGTATCCACCGCGTGATCACAGTGAAAACATCGTGTATACACGGTGGTAAAGCCACCGTGGAATCATGGTGGATACACCGCGTAATCACAGTGGTAAAATGGAACAAACCCACCGTTTTTCCACCGTGATTCAAATCTGCGAGGGATTAAATTCGTTACATTTTAAACTCCTGTGTAAAATTTTTTCTACGAAAAAATGGTTTATTTGTTTTATATTATATAAATTTTATAATTTTTGATCACACAAGAATTAATAAGAACTAAAAATAATAATTGCCACAATAGAATAACAAAATTTACAGATTTTGTCATGATATTTATATTATATTTACTTCAATTTTTGTTATTATTTACGGGGTATAAATTCTCGAACATTGATTCAATTGAAAATTCTAAAGCTAGCATAATAAAAATTCTTAAAATTTTAAAAGTTTTAGTTTTGTCAGTTGATAAGTTTCATTATATGATCAGTAGAAATTCTACTTTATCAGTAATGCTAAATTTCTCGTGCCAGCATAATAAAATTTGTGAAATTTAAACTGATATTTACTTAGTTGAGGAACAAGACTTCTAGAAAATCATTAAAGTTTAAAAAATTAATAACAGTCTTTACACCCATTTAATAAAATTTCATTGAAATACAGCTATTTATAATTTTTTGACAATAATTTTTGTTTGTCTTTGAGTAATTTTTACAACGGTGTTTAAACAAAATAATCTTTCGTTCTAAATGTTCGAATTTGTTTGATTATTTTTCTGATCAGTACTCCGCGGGAATTCATTCAAGAAGCATCTATTTTATTTAGCAAGTGTCAATTATTCAGTTGAGTTTTATGGGGTTGTGTGATTGTGAAAATCTTCATTCTTATTGATTTTAATATTATTATGCTTATGAGATTTGTTTGCATAACTATTTTTACGTTTGATAATAAATTACACATTTACGAATAAGAATAAATTATATTTTATTTTGTTTTTATAAAATAAAAAACTATTCGATGTATTATTGTATGTAATAAATGTAAACCGCATGGATTTTAATTTTATGGAAAATTAGATGTATTTTTATTTATTTTATATCATCCTTATAAATGTTTATTAAGTTAGATGAGTAGTTATAAGACTTTTTGTAAAATTTATAATATTAATATAATAATTTTAACGAGACCTTTCATTACTTTGTAAATTCAATATTGTACGAATCGTGAAATTAATTTTTGAAATATATTGTCAACTAATTACCAATACCAATGCTGCTAAAAAAATATAAAATAAAAAATACAGTGTTTTGTGTTGATATTCTCATATGTTTCTATCAATTTCATTTAATATTTGCACGGATTTTCGCAATAACGTCTTAACTTATAAGGTTAGTTAAGACGTTATTGCAAAAATCCGTCCATTTATACTATACGTTTTTGTATATACATATAAGACTATTAAAGATAATTGATAAAAACATATGAGAATATCAACACAAAACATTGTATTTTTTATTTTATATTTTTTCAGCAGCATTGGTATTGGTAATTAGTTGACAATATATTTCAAAAATTAATTTCACGATTCGTACAATATTTATTTTACAAATTAAAGAAAAGTCTCGTTAAATTTATTATGTTAGTATCATAAATTTTACAAAGAGTCTATATAAATTTTTTAGATTAGTAATATAATTTTTTTAGATTAGTAATATAATTTTTATAAAAGTTAATTTAAAGAGTAAAAGAAAAAAAATGAAAATTATTATTTTTTTCAATAAATTTTTAAATAATTTTGATCGTATAAGTAAAATAATTGAAACAATTTTTTTATTATGCTAGTGGTACATTTTGTTATCATAAGACGGTGAATATTGCATCCTAGCGACAAAATTTTTGTCGTGTCAGTGATTATAACTATAAAATACACTGTTAGAAGTATTTATTTGAGCCAAATAAGATTTATTAATAAGTAATATGTGATTTATTAAATGAGATTTATTTGAGCCAAATAAGCCATTTCTTAATAGTTAATAAATGGCTTATTTAAATAGAAAAAAATGACACATGAAGTTCAGGTTATAACCTTGAATGAGATAAGTGTGATTGTTAGTAAAAATTTATTATAACCCTAGCAGACCTGATTTACCTAAATTTACGGTAATCTTACCGTAAATCTACCGTAGAATACTGTAAAATTCGAGTAGATTTACCGTAAATTACGGTAAACCCACCGTAAATTACGGTAAATCCACCGTAATTTACGGTAAATCGGTACTTTACGGTGGATTAGCGTAAATTACGGCGGGTATACCGTAAATTTACCGTCGACTACGATAAATCTACCGTAAAAAATTCGGGTGGATTACCGAATTACCGTAATTTACGGTGGATTACCGTATTTCCGTATTTTACGGTAAACCCACCGTATTTTACGGTAAATCCACCGTAAATTACGGTAAATCGGTACTTTACGGTGGATTAGCGTAAATTACGGCGGGTATACCGTAAATTTACCGTCGACTACGATAAATCTACCGTAAAAAATTCGGGTGGATTACCGAATTACCGTAATTTACGGTGGATTACCGTATTTCCGTATTTTACGGTAAACCCACCGTATTTTACGGTAAATCCACCGTAAATTACGGTAAATCGGTACTTTACGGTGGATTAGCGTAAATTACGGCGGGTATACCGTAAATTTACCGTCGACTACGATAAATCTACCGTAAAAAATTCGGGTGGATTACCGAATTACCGTAATTTACGGTGGATTACCGTATTTCCGTATTTTACGGTAAACCCACCGTATTTTACGGTAAATCCACCGTAAATTACGGTAAATCGGTACTTTACGGTGGATTAGCGTAAATTACGGCGGGTATACCGTAAATTTACCGTCGACTACGATAAATCTACCGTAAAAAATTCGGGTGGATTACCGAATTACCGTAATTTACGGTGGATTACCGTATTTCCGTATTTTACGGTAAACCCACCGTATTTTACGGTAAATCCACCGTAATTTACGGTAAATCGGTACTTTACGGTGGATTAGCGTAAATTACGGCGGGTATACCGTAAATTTACCGTCGACTACGATAAATCTACCGTAAAAAATTCGGGTGGATTACCGAATTACCGTAATTTACGGTGGATTACCGTATTTCCGTATTTTACGGTAAACCCACCGTATTTTACGGTAAATCCACCGTAAATTACGATAAAACCACCGTAAATTACGGTAACTCCACCGTAATTTATCGGCATTTTATGGTGGATTACCGTAATTTACGGTGGGTTTACCGTAATTTACCGTAATTTGGGTCCGTTAGGGAATATTTCATTTTTTTTATATCTTTTGTATAATAATTTTTATTTTCAATTAACATTAATTGTGTGTATTATTTTCTTTAAAAAAATATAATTAAACAGTCCTATAAATTATTGGTCATTACCTTACTTAATTAACTTCATGTGTCATTTCTTTCTTTTCAAATAAGCCATTTATTAATGAATGGCTTATTTGGCCCAAATAAATCTCATTTAATAAATCATTTATTAACTGTTAACAAATATTTATTTGGCTCAAATAAATACTTCTAACAGTGTATACTTAATAATTTTTATTATGCTTAATACGAAATGTATTATGTTCAAGAAAGAAATTATTGTCGGACGAATCGAAATTTTACTATGCTTCAATACAATTAGTAGCAACACGTATAACATAAAATATTGGAATATCATACGGTTTCAAGTTTAGTCGGCTAGCATAATAAAAATTTATGGATTTTCACATAAAATTTCATGGAATTTTCATCTTCATTTTTCTCCGTGTATATATTTTAGTTGTAAAGTAAGTTATTATTTAAATTTTTTAGTATTTTATTTTTTAAATTGTTTACAATAACTTTGTGATCATTTTTTATCAGCAAAATATACATATGTAACGCGATAACTACTATATTATCGGGACAATTATATTTGACAATGTTGGTGCTTTCGTAAACAAATTTTCTGATAAAAAAATGTCTATATTTCAAATTCATTTACGACCACTTTGCTATCGAGTTGACGATTGAAATAATAAATAACAAAACGTTTATCAGTTAATTGCCACAAACGCAAAGACATTGAAATTTTCCGCTTCTTATGCAATAATTACTATGACTTGGGACAATTATATTTGACAATGTTGGTGCTTTCGTAAACAAATTTTCTGATAGAAGAATGTCTATATTTTAAATTTATTTACGACAACTTTGCTATCGAGTTGACGATTAAAATAATATATAACAAAACTTTTAACAGTTAATTGCCACAAACGCAAAGACATCGAAATTTTCCGCTTCTTATGCAATAATTACTATGACTTAGGACAATTATATTTGTCAATATTGGTGCTCACGTAAACAAGGTTTCAGGTATAAATATGTCCATTTTTCGATGATCGGTACACAAAAGCTTACAGAAATTCATCGAAACATTACTGGTAAGAAACAATTATTTTTCTTCAACATTTTAAAAGATAAAATATTATTTTTTTACTGCAAAAAAATACTGGGACATCAATGTAGAATTTATTTAGTAATTAGAACTTAAAGTATATATGGGTCATTCCATGTCAAATCGACCGATAGTTGGAATCGACCCCTTCCGATTTGGATGAAATTTGGTCACAAATTATCTTTCATCCTAAAAAATTTTTAACTTCCCGCTAAGAAAATCGACGATTTCTCAGAAACGACTTGAACGATCGACTTCAAAATCTATTCAGCTATAGAACTTTATAAGCCGCGTCGAATGCCACCTTAACCAGCTCAATCGGTTAATTTTTTCGAGAGATATCGTTGGCGAAAGAAATGATAAAAAACGGTTTTTTTCGATTATATTTGAAGTAACTCATCCGATCAATTTCAAAATCTAATCAGCTCTAGAACTCAATAAAACGCGCCGATTGCCACCTCAAACGTCAAAATCGGTTGATTAGTTCAAAAGATATCGGCGCTTAAAAGTTAAAAAAATAACATTTTATATTATTTTTTCCGGATAAATCAAAATATAATGTGCTAAAATGTGTCTGAAATCATACCAACTCTTTATCAACATAGTCTCTTTCGATCATCAGACAATGTCATGTAACTTGTTCCTTAGTTTTAAACATATTGTCAGCAAAAAATTTAAAAAACCCAGTCTTTAATGTTTTTCTCGGATATTCCATATATTATTGCTCTGACCTAAGTCAAAACTCATTCAAATCTTGATTTTGATCACTGACATTGATTTCTGCCTCAATACATGTACTTCAGAGAATATAATCGAAAATCAAAATTTAAAAGTCGCTTCTTCATTAATAATTTTTGATTCTTAACTTAATCCTGACAAACCACCAAAGAGGTTGATTATTACAAAAAAAATCGGTCTGTCAGTTGACTCTGCGGGCCAGCCTCAAAACTTCCCGCTGTTTTCGAGCTCGTTGAGCTCGAAAACACTATTGTGATTACATTTTCGAGCCTTACGAGCTCGCAAATACTTTTGTATGCCATTGTTTTGTAAAAAACCATTTTTTAGCATTTCTTTCTCCCACGATATCTCGCGAACGAATTAACCGATTTTGATGGTTGAGGCGGCAATCGACGCGTTTTGTCAAGTTCTAAAGCTGATCAAATTTTAAATTCGATTTATCGAGTCGTTTTTGAGATATTTCAGAAAAAATAAATAATTTTTTTTTTTTTTCAATTCTTTCGACAACGGTTTCTCTTGAACAAATAAACCGATTTTGATGGTTGAGGTGGCATTCGACGCGGCTTATAAAGCTCTAGAGCCCAGTCCATTTTGGAATCAATCTATCGAGCACATTAAAAGTTATCAAAAAAAAACATTTTTGAAAAAATTTTATTTTTGGAATATCTCTGAACGAGCCCTACCGATCAAGCTCAATTTTCTCTCGGCTTCAAGATATTGTCAATCCGCGTCGAATGAGACCTTAAAGTTCAAAATCGGTTCATCCGTTCAAAAGATACAGGTATTTACATACGTACGTACATACGTACGAACGTACGTACGTACGTACGTACAAACATACATACATAAACTCGGACATCATCGTGAAATTAGTCAGAATAGCTCCCTAGAACCTCAAAACGTCGACATCTGATGGAAATTCGATTTTCGTAAATCGGACCGAAACCAATAACTTCCCGAATTTTTGAAAATTTACAATTTTCTTAGCGGGAAGTTAAAAATTTATACCTTCTATTTCCTTTGCTCGTAGATAATTATCATTTCAAAGTTCAAATCTCTAGGTCTCTTGGTTAAAAATCATGAAAATTTTTTATTCTTACGCCCCCGGAAACTCCTCTAACAATCGATTTAAAAAAAAAAAATCGGAAAATAGTTGGCTCCGAGAGCCAACTCCAACACTTGCTACTCTAAGAAATCTACGGTAAAATCCACTGTAATTGTACGGTAAAGTGTATTGAAAATCTACGGTTAAGTTCACTGTAGTCTTACGATAAACCTACCGTAGGACTACAGTAGTCTAATTACAGTACAATACGCGGAAAGAAAATTCTACCAAAATTTACGATGTTAACATCGTAATCTCGGACTAGACTTTTATTACTGTCAATTTTTAAATGTTTTATTTCAAAATTTATTATGTGGGTCATATTTTTTACTATTTAACATCGTAATTTAAACAAAGACTTTTAGGATTATAAATTACTGCAAAAATTACAATTTAACATCGTAAAAAAAAATAAATAAAAATTACACTTTAAAAACTATATTTAATCGTACATTTAATATTTCTATTTACTTTTTAACAAAATAAATATTACAGTGCTGCCTCTGTTATAATACGATGGAAGCTATAAAAAGTACGATGTTACATCGTACTTTTTAAATAGTAACTGGGTCCTCCGCAAGTCGTTTATATGGATCTTAAAAACAACTTATAGTGTAGGCCCTTCAGTGGCCGAGTGGTCCAAGGCGTCGGACACTTCGCACTCGAAAGGACTCGGGTTCGAATCCAACTGCCGAACGATTATTATTTAAATCTTTTATTTAAAATTTCTCTTCAAATTTTACGATGTTACATCGTAATTTATATTAAAGAGCTTAAGACTTCGTATTATTTGTCTGAAGTATTATTTCTTAAATAAAAATTCCAACCCTACATCGTAAAAATGACGATGTGAAAAGTCTAGTCCACCAATACAATAATTAATAGGACGAATTACGATGTTAGCATTGTAAATTTAACTAAAATTTTTTTTCCGTGTAGTCAACAGTAATTTATCTAAAAACAACTCAACACTGTTATTTAAAGTAATTTAATTTTTTATAAAATTATGCGAGTAAATATTTATCGTGTCAGATATTAAATATTGTTATAAAACTAAAATTAAAATTTTCTCGACCCATTTTATATCGATTTGATTATCTTGCGAAAATATGTTTAATATTTTTTATACAAATTTTATAGTACATACAGAATGATTTATTTTAACAATGATTTCATTTTTCCAGAATCAAACAACTAAAATGTCGAAAGTAATTCTATTATTATTGTCAATTTTCTTGATAATTGGCCTTTATACTAGTGCAGCTGAGGACGGATGCCCCGGCAAATGGGTAAGTAAACTTTTATTGGTGACTCGTAAATAATAAAACCTATTCGTTCTGAGTAAAGCCATGGTAGGGGAAATTAAATCGACTGAAGCGTTCGCAGTGGTTACTTTCGACGTTACGGGAGGCTATTATTACTTATATTAGTTAAATAAATATTTATACACTGATAGAAAAACTATCTTGATTCAAGAAAAATTTTTTCTTCAAAATGTGGTTCTTGTTTCAAAATTTTTAATTGTTTTAATTCAAGAAATAAGTCCTTGAACCAAAAAATTGAAATTCTCGGATAGAGAAAAAAAATTCTTTGTTTGAGAATTTGATTTTTCGATGAAGCCTTTTTTGTTTTGAAACAAAATTCTGACATATTTCGTTCAAGAATTTCTTGCTCTTGGATTAAGATAGGCAAAATCTAGGTTTAAGACATTACCGACTCGTTTCGAGAATGGCGCGGATTTTAAATCAAGATATCAATTTACTCAGCTTGAAAAAATACTTTTTTTTTATTTTAAAAATAAAAAGTTTTAAAGTGATTTTTTAGGACTACATTCATTTACTTCAGATATGTTAAAGTAGAAATTTATTTTTAAAAAAATTTTTTTTTTCATTACTTTAAAAACATCTTCTATCAAGGAATTATTACTTGAACCAAAAATTTAAAGTTCTTAAAATAATAATACGACATTTTTAGTTGAAGACAAGTGGTCTTGCTTGAAGAATTTGATAGTATCGATTGAAGATAATATAGTTTCAGATCAAGACACGAGAGTTATCCATCAAAGATACAAAATCTATAGAGCCAAGAAAATCTATATCAAGACAAGAATTTCTTGAAGCAAGACAATTGGTTTTCTTCAGAAATAAATTCTTGGCTCAAGAAAATATTTCTTGAGTCAATATAAATTTTCTATCAGTGTATATTACATTGAGATAACTATTTAATTATTTATTTTTCATTTTGATTTTTTCCTTAGTATCATTTTTTGACTTTGATATGAATTTCATACAACTTAACCTAAATGTTTACTGCATTCTTTATCATTTTTTATCATTATACTTACTTGTTGTTGATTCGTTTAATTAAAAAACAAAACTGCAATTACCATAAAACTGTCACATATTTCTTATAACTTTTTTTTTTTACTATTATTTGTAATATTTATTTATTTTTATGTTTTTTGCTATTGACATACGTATAAAAACATACTGCGACAGTTTCCCGTAGTTCATATTTTGTCTGGCGCTGTAGTCACACGCATAGCGAATCGATTATTAGATTATTATTATTCTTTTTATCGCAGAAAAAATAATAAGGCAAGATCATGCCTAAATGATTGTCAACCATAAGCAAGCACAAAAAGAAATGTGTTATTTACTTTGCTGAAATGCACGAAAATTCCAAAACTTATGAAAAATTAATTTTTTTTTGTTTTAGTGTCATTCCGCGTGCAAGTACTATTGTTGCGAAGGTTTTACGTGCTCCAGTGACTGGTTTCAAGGCACCTGTGTTTCTCATTCTAACTGGAGAAAAAAACAGGGAGAAATGGCGGCCAACGCGCCATAAGTGGTGAAAAGAAATGATGGCGATATATAATTCCATACAGGCAGTACAAAATTCTATTATTCCGGAGCCGATTCTCTAAGATACAAATTTTAATGCAATATATTTTTGAAAGTCAATAAATTGTAACAGTCACATCGAAAAGTTACTTTTTGTCTGTATTTATATATCTTATCATTTATGTCAGTTTTTGATTTGACACAATCAATAAATAATGACGCAAACAAATCTACAGAGATTTATTTTTCATTAAAACTATAAAACTTTTTCAACATAATTTCGTTCCTGGTAAATTTTTATTATGCATTTGAATCTGTATTTTGTCTTGAGCAAGTAGTCGATGTCAGTATTGCAGAACACTGCACTTGATTTAATGGCTTGAACTGTTTTCTTCACATAGCCGTTGTGTATTTGGCTTTAGTTTGCACGGGGTTTTCCAATTTTTTATTTTTTTTTCACATTACCGAGTGCTGGGTCTATATTTCCTATGGGATTGCTATGGGATGTCTCTGGGATTTCCAGAGAATTTAAACTGGCGATGATTCTATTTTTTTTTTACAACACCGAGTGCTGGGTCTATATTCGGAATATATATTCAAAACGGCAAAAAACATACTCAAATAAATATATTCTGTTTGTATCTGGAATACATCAAGTATATATCTTAATTATATGATTTTATATTCCTTATATATTATTTTTGTCTTCTTTATATTTCTTCTATATATTCCAGAATATATTCTTTCTGTATTCTGAATATATACTATTTCCATGGGGATATATAAGTTATGAATCTTTTTTAAGGCTCAAGCGAACCACCGTCTGCCCGTACCCACTTTGATAGTTGATAGCTGCTCTTAACTCCTAGAACTTCAATTGGAAAGGTACTCCTTTAAGAAATAGTATGTATTCTACTTGTTGTCGACTCAACTAGCACTGGAAAATAGTATAACGTGTTATATTGAGACAAATCGCTTTCCTCTTTACGATTCTAACCAGCAGCCACCAGGATCCGCGGGTTGAACCCTGGCCTCTACGAATTTTTTTATTTTTGCTGGGACAGAGTAATGGGCTAGGGTTCTTGTAAAGTAAGAACCCGCACTTGCTCAAACTCGGCAACGTATGTATAAAAACTTATCAACCTACCTCACGGCTCATTAATTATAAATGGTCCTTATCAATAGTCGAATTACTACTTTTAACTTAATTAATATTTATTTATTCAAACTATTCAATAATCTTACCAGTATTTTCGGGTGAGAATAGGATGAACAGATAATAGACACGGTGAATGATTAACAATTGCAATGATTGTTTATTGGCAATTATGATAATAAAAATTACTTACAAGAAAATGCAAGCAATGGATGTAATGTAGACGGCACAGTATAGTTTTATATTGCTATTGTACCGCCGGTAACGTACAGTAATATTTAACTTTTTAAACTTTATTTGAAAGAATTAATAACTAAACAATAAAATCTAGTCGCAAGATAATTGCCAGTAATATACAGAATGTCGCAAATAAATTGCTAATATCTTAACAGAATCACAAATAATTTGCTAGTAAATTACAATAGTAGATAATCTATACGTCTTAATGTTAATTGATCCAGGATCGAAGTGATTGACCGCGAGACTAGGATGATATTCTGACATTTTTAAAAAGATGTCTGTATGCGCGTGTGTGTGTGTGTGTGTGTGTGTGTGGATGTAAACCTCTCAAATCTTTTTAATAAATGAACCGATGTAGATGGTCCTTGCGGCATTCGAAAGAGTTCTTCTGAACTTAGCCAGAAAATATTAGATCATTTTGTTGAATAGATTTTAACTGTCGAATCGACCGATACCAAAGTCTAATTAGCTCTCGACCTTGATAAAATCTTTCGATTGCTGCCAAGAACGTCTCAATCGGATGAACCATTTGAGAGATATACATCTATCATGTATATCATTGACGAAAGAAATACACGGAAAAAAAAAATTCTATGAAAATATAGTCTACAAGAATCGTAATATTGGACCTGATATACTCTACACGATAGTTGACTATCAGCCAAGTATCTAACTCAATTGGCAATTTAATTTATTAATAATGACTGTAAATGAATAAATTAATATCCTACACGAAAATAACCAGCCGGATACCTATATCAGCGACGATTACTTATTGCCACGTCGGAAGATTTCTGCAATAAGATTACGGGCTATCAACGCCGTTTACGCGGACCAGGAAATCAAAAATAAACTGAAGGCCCTGGTGCTCAGGCTTTTTATAAACTTTGCTTAGCGATTGATAGGGAATTTTTAATTATCGTCATTGGTGGAAGGTGACGTCAGTTTATTACTTATTCGTTAAACTTATTGCAGTTATCCTTCCACGATTCTTTGCCACATAAAAAGATGAAAAAGCTGACGCTGCGTTTTCGCGCGCTTTGCAAAGAGGAGCTCAGAAATAATTATTTTAAATAATTATTAAAATAAAAAAATTTTTTTGGACATAACACAGGTAATATGAAAAATATAATATTAAATTATTAAAAATTACCCACTCGTTCGTTGCTAGGAAAAAACATCTTTTCCAATAAATATAGCCTAGTTATCTATATAATTATCGATAATTGCCGTTTGAAAGTTATCAGTTGAACATGCAAGTACTTCTTTTCTAGATATTTAAATATCGAACGAAAGACAAACATTTAAAATTCAATTTAAATTTTTTTTATAATAAGCCAATAATTTAATTATTTACACTACATCAAATATATTAGATACATTCCAATAGTATATTCAGTTACAGCTTAGAATTAAAAGTGTCGGAGGAAAAATAAATTATATATAGATGAGAAATATTCAAATGAAATTTTTTTAGTTTTAATGTCCACTAAAACCTGTTGTTGAATGTTTGCAGTTCTAAAAATACGTTCGGTAAAAATGATGTAATGGATCCTTTATGGATTTCACAACAGTAGAAACAGGAGAAAAACAAATTGTAATAATGTTGTGACAGTAGTTTATTCTACATGCCCGGGTCAAAAATAAAACTTGATTCAGGCTCGCTTCGCCTTATTTTCTTTTGAAGTTATCGATTTGCCGACGATTTTTTGATAGGATCTCGACTTTTTCGACTTAAATTTAATTTTTTTCAACTTTTTGAACTTTTTTCATCTTAGGTTCAACTTATTTGTCTTTACTTCGAGCACGATAGTCATTCACCTTACATTTGACTTGCTAAACCAAGTCGAAAAAAAGTCATTTATTCGCCTTACTTTTGCCTTCATAAATAAAAATTATTTCACCTTAACTTTAACTTTTTCGCCTTATAATTTAAGTCGAATGAGTTTAAATCAAATTATTATCGAATTCATTTAGACTTTTTCGCCTTACATTTTAAGTCGAATAAGTCTAAACTAAGTCAATTTCGACTTGATTTAAACTTTTTCGTCTTAAATCGTGACTAAGTAAGCCAGTTAAGTCTAAACCAAGGCGAAAACTTAATATATTTCATACCTCCGTAAAAAAAGTCGAGTTTGTCTTGTGAAAAACGGCTCCAAATTTCGACTTGGTAAACCAAGTCTAAATCAAGTTTTATTTTTGACCCGGGTGCTGATATAGGAAACGCTGCTTTTTCAATAAATAAAAAAACTTATTCAGCATTTACGCAAAAGTTTTATTTCTTCAGTTACAATTTCATGGCTTAAAGGTTTAACAAAATTTATATATTATTATAAACCACGAATATTACTGTAATGAATTACTAATCAAGTTGCTCAACTTCATCTGTACACTCAGTTGAACCTTTTTCAATCTTCCAATTGTAATGAATCCCCAGTGCCCAAGCACCTTTAGGTGTATCAATATTCATAATCAATTTATAATCACCACACGGTATTGGTTTATCGAATGAAAGAGTTACTGACTTCATATCATGAGGAATAGTGTAATCGTCGCCCTAAAAGTTGATATAAATGATCAATTATCGATAGTCTTTAATTTATGGTCACGTCCCATTAAGCTATCGGAACCCCGTATAAAAAAAATTTGTTCAAAAAATATTCCAAAAAGTTCAACATGTAAGCCCGAGTCGAAATTTAAATCGTAGATTGATCGTACTAGACGTTGAAAACGTAAATTCAACCTTTCAAGACGTAAATAGCAGTAAAAACGTATTTTTGACGCAATTGACTTAGAAAACGTAAAGAAGACTTGCGTAAACGTAGACACAACCTTTCAAAACTTGCAATACAAAAATTAAACTATATTGGAAGCATTTCGTTGCAAAAAAAAACATATCTAGCAGTCAAAAGAAAAAAAAAAATTTCAGCAGCTTTTGAAAAATATTTCGAGCCTTGCAGGAGATAACTCTACTGATAGCTCGTAAGCTAATTAAGAGAGTTAGAGACTCAGAGAGTTATCTCTTGCAAGACCCCAAAACATTTTACTTTTAGGAAGTCAGTAAGACCCAAAAGAGCACAAGAAACGAGCCATTATAGTCTACTTGCCCTACTACGAAACTTTGTGGCGAAAAATTGCCGTAGTCAAATAAAAAATTGAATAAAATAGAGAAAAATCTCGTGAATCTCCCGGTACAAAAACCCGGCAAAAAAAAGTGTAATTTTTTTTGTTATTAACAAAAACGTTTTGCAAATAAAGCCTCAGTCTACTTTGAGGGAATACTGGATAAAGATTTTTCTCATGCAGTTAATGAAATGTACAAAATAATATAATTCAATCTTTTATGAATCGTTTGGTCACAAAGTTTATACGAAAATGTTAATTATTAATTATGAAAATAATTATTTAATTAAATCAACACAAAAAAATACTAGCCTAACAGCTGCTGTTTGTACCGACGTGGTCTGCGCATATCCATAGTGGGGAGAAGTTGCGCGCGTCACCATGACTTATTTAAAATTCCAAGCGCGAGAATTATTTTATTTCAGGCAATTATTTATTTTAATGCTATAAATTCAATTAATAAATGAGTAATTTTTATAACAATTGATAAAATTATTAAAATTATAAATATATACTGTGCTTGGAATTTTAAATAAGTCATGGTGACGCGCGCAACTTCTCCCCACTATGGATATGCGCAGACCACGTCGGTACAAACAGCAGCTGTTAGGCTAGTATTTTTTTGTGTTGATTTAATTAAATAATTATTTTCATAATTAATAATTAACATTTTCGTATAAACTTTGTGACCAAACGATTCATAAAAGATTGAATTATATTATTTTGTACATTTCATTAACTGCATGAGAAAAATCTTTATCCAGTATTCCCTCAAAGTAGACTGAGGCTTTATTTGCAAAACGTTTTTGTTAATAACAAAAAAAATTACACTTTTTTTTGCCGGGTTTTTGTACCGGGAGATTCACGAGATTTTTCTCTATTTTATTCAATTTTTTATTTGACTACGGCAATTTTTCGCCACAAAGTTTCGTAGTAGGGCAAGTAGACTATAATGGCTCGTTTCTTGTGCTCTTTTGGGTCTTACTGACTTCCTAAAAGTAAAATGTTTTGGGGTCTTGCAAGAGATAAGTCTTTGAGTCTCTAACTCTCTTAATTAGCTTACGAGCTATCAGTAGAGTTATCTCCTGCAAGGCTCGAAATATTTTTCAAAAGCTGCTGAAATTTTTTTTTTTCTTTTGACTGCTAGATATGTTTTTTTTTGCAACGAAATGCTTCCAATATAGTTTAATTTTTGTATTGCAAGTTTTGAAAGGTTGTGTCTACGTTTACGCAAGTCTTCTTAAGTTTTCGTACGTCAATTGCGTCAAAAATACGTTTTTACTGCTATTTACGTCTTGAAAGGTTGAATTTACGTTTTCAACGTCTAGTACGATCAATCTACGATTTAAATTTCGACTGGGGAAACTTCTAAATTTTGAAATTTAAATATAACGCGCTCCAATTCCATTCCACTAGTTCCATGGGACGCCATCCTTAGTTTTATTGTTCTTTAAAGGATATTATTATTAAGGTAGGGGAGAGGTGCTGCAATTGTAACAAGGGGCAATTGTAACTCTCAATAAAAAACTATTAAAAAAATTAAAAATTATTATTATTCTTTTTTTAACTTATTCAAAATAGTAAGTTATTGATTAGATCAAAATTTCAGTTATTAATTTGGTTCCGATATCAAAATATTGAGAATTTTTGAGGATACGCGTGAAAACTTTTTTTTTAACGCTTCGTAATTTTTTTAATAACAAATTTGTTTTCTAATGTTATGATGTGAGACTAGTATTAATACTTTAAGAGACTTATCAAGAGTATCGTATAATCGAATTTCATATCAATTTACTGATTTTCGTTATTGTAATTAGATTTTTATTAACAATTCAGTGTGAGCGTCAATTGTAATACTTGAACGAGTAGCGATTGTAACACTCAGAGTCATGTATAGGATCTGCGCAAACAGGATGCGCCACAAATCTACTCTGATGGGATAGTGTAATTTTTTTATTGTTTCAATATTTATAAATGTTTAATAATTTATATTAAAGATCCCAATATATGATACTTAGGGTGCTTCATTTCGGAGCCAGATTTTTTATTTTCAAGTGCATGTGGAAAAAACCATAGTTCAACACAAAAAAAAAATTTTCGCGCATTAAAAAAAATTGTATGCCGATTACAGACCTAGCTCATTGAAAAATTCGATTTTCCCATTTAAATAACACGGGAAAAAATTTTTTTTTAGCTTTAAGTATTTTTAACATGGTTAACAAATCAATAGATCAAATAAACTAATAGATATTTTTGTAGGAAATTGAACGCTCTACAAAAAAGATCTCTAATCATTTTTCGATAAATCCCTCTGTTTCAAAGTTATTACAGCTCGAAGTAAAGTTGGAGATCGTTTGACTTTTCCGGTAAAACTATCAGACTTATCACAAAATGTTGTAGAGACTTTTTTGTTGCCAATTTTATTCTCTACAAAATATTATCAATAAAGTTTTTTAAAATTCCGCATTGCTTTTTAGTTATTTTCATTTTAATTTCAAGCTCTTAAAAAAGTGGTTCTGATCGATTTCAAGAGCTTGACATTGAAATGAAAATAACTAGAAAACCATGCGGAATTTGAAAAAACTTTACTGATAATAATTTGTAGAGAATAAAATTGTCAACAAAAAAGACCTCATAAAATTTTGTGATAAGTCTAATAGTTTCACTGGAAAAGTAAAAAGGTCTCCAACTTTACTTCGAGTTCTAATAACTTTTGAATAGATGGATTAATCGAAAAATGATAAGAAACCTTTTTTGTAGAGCGTTCAATTTCCTACAAAAATATCTATTAGTCTATTTGATCTATTGATTTGTTAACCATGTTAAAAATACTTAAAGCTAAAAAAAAATTTTTTCCGTGGTATTTAAATGGGAAAATCGAATTTTTCAATGAGCTAGGTCTGTAATCGGCATAGAATTTTTTTTCATGCGCGAAAATTTTTTTTTTGTGTTGAACTATGGTTTTTTCCACATGCACTTGAAAAAAAAAATCTGGCTCCGAAATGAAGCACCCTAATGATACTATAAGTTTAAATACTTGACTTGAAGAGTTAATAAAGTATAATAGTATGTATTAAGACTGAATAATAAAAGCAATTTGATGAAAAATATCTATTTCGTTCCGTACTACAATTGCCCCTGCACTGTGTTAGAATTGCAACCCATGTGCGCCGCCATCTTGATTCCTGATTTTAGTTAAATAAATTGATTTTTTAATAATTTAACATTGACTTTTTACTATCCGATGAAAAAAGATTTTATACAATTGTATAGAATTATATATCAATTATATATAGACTATATGTAATTGGATAGAAAAAATGGCTCGATCCAATTGTATACAATTTGTATAGAAATTGTATACAATTCTATATGATTATATACAATTCTATATATTGCAATTATATAGAATTGTGTATAATTATATAGAATTGTATAAAATTATATCGAATTGTATATAATTTGTATAAAATTGTATATAATTTGTATAAAATTGTATATAATTATATACAATTCTATATATTGCAATTATATAGAATTGTATATAATTTTTATACAGTTGTATACAATTGGATCGGGCCATTTTTTGTATATAATTTTATAGAATTGTATAAAATCTTTTTTCATCGGGTAATTAACTAAGTCAGTCACATAAAAGATACTATGAACTAACTTTCTGACAGTTTTTAAGTTTACTATCTTAAAAAAAACAAATGACCCGGTGAAAAAAGATTTTATACAATTGTATAAAATTATATACAAAAAATGGCCCGATCCAATTGTATACAACTGTATAAAAATTGTATACAATTCTATACAAAATGTATACAAGTCTATATAATTGTATACAATTTGTATAAAATTGTATACAATTCTATATAATTATATACAATTCTATATAATTGCAATATATAGAATTGTATATAATTATATAGAATTGTATACAATTTGTATAGAATTGTATACAATTTGTATAGAATTGTATACAATTTCTATACAAATTATATACAATTAGATCGGGCCATTTTTTCTATCCAATTTATATATAGTCTATATATAATTATATAGGGGAAGGAGGGGCAAAAGGGGGTACTTAAGGAAATACCAAGTTTTCGAGGACTCAAATACGCTAAATCTTTTTTTTTTAATGATATTCAAAGTAAATAGAAAAAATTTTCAGTTACCGTAGAAAAAAAAAATTTTTCATTTCTGCGGGCAAAGTGGGGTACCACCTAAAAACGGTAAAAAAAAAAATTTCTGGATTTTAAACGAATTTGATTAAGTTGAATTTTTTTTTAAGTCATTTACATGAAGAAAAATTATATTTTACATGTTTATTGGATATAAAAGAAGAAAAAAAATTTTTAATAGTTTTTATCATAAAACAAACGTGATTAATATTTTTCAACTGACAATTGATTTTTGAAAAAGTTTACAAAAAAAAATTAAAAGTAACGCTTAATTATATTTACAGAAGTGATTTTGGAATGTTTAAAAACCATTTAAAATATAAAATTTTTTTTTATCAAATTTTGGGGGTACCCCGTTTCGCCTACCCAACCCCTTTTTGCCCCCCCCCCCCTTCCCCTATAGTCTATATATAATTGTATAAAATCTTTTTTCATCGGGGAAATAAAAAAATAAAATTTTTTGTTACAATTGCAACACCTCTCCCCTATTTATAATTATTAAAAATACTTTTTCCACAGGACATCCTTTGCCATCCATGATAGATAATTTCATGATTTCATAAATATTGGCTTCAACAGATTTCTCGGGATATGAATTATCGCATACAGTTGACATTTTATCACCTTTTTTTACCTGATAAACTGTAGTTTTACCTACTGTTATATCGATTCCGAACTGTTATGTTTAAAGAAATAATAAGTATGATAATATTAATATTAATAACACATAAAAAATATTGAAAGAGTGACAGTAAAGCACACTAAAGGCTTTCGCGATTGAGGTGTGCAATATTACATAAATAAAAAATGATTACTATTTTAAGTGAATTATCTGCATCCATTGTTTGAAGATATTTAGTGGGTGAATCGACGTTTGTAATTTGCTGTGCAGAGATAAAATCGTTTGGTTGGCTGAATAAAATGTCTCTTATTATATCTACATTGTAAGAATATCCGGTGTCTGTTTCCTCATCAGGAGTATCTTCTTCGACGCAATTAACTCCTGGCATCTTTTATTTTTAATGAATAAAACAAAATTGTCATACTATTAAATTTAAATATATAAAATTAAATGAATATTTCTCTTACGGCAAGTGAAACACTTCCACTGACGCTACCACCTGCACTACCCTCTACTCCACCGACACTAGCAGAACCTTCAGCCTCGGCAGAACCTTCGACATCGAATTTTCTGACACAGTCACACGATGGTAAATTAATGTCTACATTTACTTCTGCATTTCCTTCTACTCCAGAGGTTGATGCATCAGCGTCAGCACTAGCGTCAGCACTACCACTAACGCCACATTCTGTTAAAATATTCTCTGGCAGTTGGATATTTCCTGAAATTCCACCTGAAGCATCACCTCCTACTTGTCCACCAGCATCTGGTAGATCTCCTGAAATTCCACCTGAAGCATCACCTCCTACTTGTCCACCAGCATCTGGTAGATCTTCTGAAACACTACCTCCTGCTTGGCCACCATCAATAGATGCCGAACCTCCAAGGGCCGTGACCTTGTAAATAAATTTTCAATAATCATTAAAAAAAATTGGGAAATCCAAAAGTGCATGCCCGATGAAAAAAGATTTTATACAATTGTATAGAATTATATATCAATTATATATGGGCTATATATAATTATATATAGACTATATATAATTGGATAGAAAAAATGGCCCGATCCAATTGTATACAATTTGTATAGAAATTGTATACAATTCTATACAAATTGTATACAATTTTATATAATTATATACAATTCTATATAATTATATACAATTCTATATAATTATATACAATTCTATATATTGCAATTATATAGAAATGTATATAATTATATAGAATTGTATACAAGTCTATATAATTATATACAATTTTATACCAATTATATACAATTCTATATAATTATATACAATTCTATACAAATTATATACAATTCTATATAATTATATACAATTCTATACAAATTATATACAATTCTATATAATTATATACAATTCTATATATTGCAATTATATAGAAATGTATATAATTATATAGAATTGTATAAAATTGTATATAATTATATAGACTTGTATACAATTTGTGTAGAATCGTATACAATTTCTATACAGTTATATACAATTGGATCGGGCCATTTCTTGTATATAATTTTATATAATTGTGTAAAATCTTTTTTCATCGGGTGCCTTGAGCATTCATGTGAATGATACTTAAGTGAAGTAAAAGTTTATTACATATACAACAATTTTTCATTGAAATCCTTTATATTATTTTTAATTTTAACATATTTTTTTGTATTTACTGTTAATTAAAAAAAAATTAGATTATAAATTTTTAAAATACCCGCCATTTTACCTAAGAAACGCCAGCTGCTAGTATGTATACTTTAGTACAGGTATATTCCGTGCCATCTATCGATACTATCGAAAATTAATCGATACATAGAAAACGATAAGTAAAAAAAAAAAATACAAATAACCTTGACTATGTTCACTCTTGGAATAAATGTATATTTAAAAAAATAAGTAATATGGCTGCTCAAAGGGTAGAAATTGTCGTGTTATGCCTATCTAAAAATATTAATTATAATTAAGCCATAAGATATTTAGCTGCCATTTTCAAAAGGGGTCTTCGCATTAACTATACACACAAAAAAAAAAATTCTCGACTGAAGGTAAATATTCTTGATCCAAGAAAAATAATTTAGAAATTATTATTAAGTGATTATTAACACATTAATTATTTATTAAACTATAATCAGGGAAAACTGACATATAACTAAACTTAATTATTAATCAATAATAACTTAGAAATTATTTTTATCTAATTAATAATAAATTAATTATTTATTAACCAATAATCAGGGAAAACTATCTAATAATTGAACTTAATTATCAGTTAGTTTTCCCTGTTTCAGTTTAATAATAAAAAATTATTTTATTGTATTAATCATGATATTGTTTAAAAAAAATAAAATTTGTTTAGTAATAATATTTTTAAATGTTACTTTCAATTATGACTAACCAAAGCTGCAGTAGAGCTTGAGACGCTCGGCCGCGCACTGTATTGAGAACGCTCAGCGACCGGCGCGCGGTGATAAATAAATTCATATTGTTTAAACTAATCACGAGCACTCAAATTTTCTTTTGGGATCTTAAACTTTAATAATAAACGCATGTAACCCATGAAAAAAAGTTTCATTTTTTGAGGGAGAAGTCAATGAAATTTTCATTTGTTTACTTAAAAGTTAATTAACAATGGGATAATAAACAAATAATTTTATGCTATTAATATTTTTATAAAATATAGATATTCAACAATGAATCCTGGAAATTTTATTAATTTATCTTCAACGGTTGTTTTGGAATCTATTTTTTAATTAAAAGTACTCAAAATTTTCATTGTAAAAAAAATTGTTGTTAAAATGAAAATTTTGAAAAATCGTTTGAGGGATTAATTTTTCATAGTGACTACATACGAAAAAAATACATAGACTTAATTTTCATGACCAAGTGGAAAATGGGGGGTCCACTTGACGTGATCTTGCTCATTTTTTTGTGTTGATTAAATTAAATAATTATTTTCATAATTAATAATTAACATTTTCGTATAAACTTTGTGACCAAACGTTTCATAAAAGATTGAATTAAATTATTTTGTACATTTCATTAACTGCATGAGAAAAATCTTTATCCAGTATTCCGTTAAAGTAGACTGAGGCTTTACTTGCAAAACATTTTTGTTAATAACAAAAAAAATTACACTTTTTTTTTGCCGGGTTTTTGTACCGGGAGATTCACGAGATTTTTCTCTATTTTATTCAATTTTTTATTTGACTACGGCAATTTTTCGCCACAAAGTTTCGTAGTAGGGCAAGTAGACTATAGTGTTTACTAGCCCATGACTCCTGAGGAATTTAACGCGATAAGTCACTAAAAACAGATATTTTATAGAAACATCGTAATTAGTCGACTTAAAAATGTATAAAATCTGTTGTTTAATCATTTTTCTTTGTAACAATATATTTTTTTGGTATCATTCAAGTGTTTTCATAAATTTAGAAACAATTTAATATCACGAAATCGAGTTTTTTATTTTCACTCTCGCGGTTTTGGAAATACCGAAATAATACCGAAATGATACGGTATAAATACTGCATAAATATGGTATTATTCAAGTTATTTTGGCCAGTTTTTTTGCCGCATTACTACCAAAAATTTACGAAAAAAATTCCGAATATTTACGGTAATAAAACTGAAAAAATACGGTATTTTAACAGCATTAAAACCGTAACTATACAGCATATTTTCGGCATTTTTGCAGCATTAAACCGTTCTACCCGGAACAAAAATTATATATAATTATATAAAATTTTATTTAATTATATATAATTATATATAACATTATAAAGTTATATGTACAATAACTGTCATGAAAAAAAAAAAATAAAACCCGCCAACTTGTGGACTCGATCCCGAGTCCTCATGATTTAAAGCCTGATCTGTTAACCATTATGCCAAATCGTTTATTCGAAAGTTGATACTAATTGTATTTTTATCTATACAAACAAACTTAAGAAAATTGAAAACCTCAATTTTCCCGGATTCTTATTTTCACTTACGTTCTTTTGTTTCAATAAGAAATGTGTGAACTAATAGAATAAAATATAAAATTTTACACTTTGCACATTTTCGATGATTTTAACCGCAGAAGCAAATATAAAATAAAACCAAATTTTTTACAATTTTTCATTATATCAGGATAAATCTGGCAAAATCGCAGGATATCTACGGTATAATTACCAAAAAAATACGATTTTATTATTATAAAATTATCGCATTATTGCGGTATTTATATAGCATTTTTTCGGTAAAAGTTCGGCATTTTTATAGTTTTTTTACGGCATTTTTTTGGTAAAAGTTCGGCATTTTTATAGTAATTTTACTATAATAATCTGGTAACTCTACAGTATAAGTACAGCAGAAAAACTGGCCAATATAACCATATTATTACCAAATTATTACGGTAAATTTACGGCATGTGTATAAATGCCGAAAAATTTACGGCATTTGCTAAACCGCGAGGGCAGGCGAATATAGAGCATAGCCTCAGCGCTTCGCGCTCTAGGCATGCAATATTATAAATGAAATTCTTAAAAAGAATGCTAAAATTTAACAAATTAGTACTGACCTTCGAATTAAAAATTAGGAACAATGTTAAAACACCAGCTGCTAAAATATTCATTGTTACGTATATTCAGAAAAAAAAATATTTTTTCAATGACTGTAAAATTAAGTTGTTGTTGGACAAGTCGCTGAACGTTGGATACTAAATGACACTGGGCTAGATGTTGTTTAAATAATTTATATTATTGGTTCATATCGCAGTGGATATAGTCTAATTAAATAATTAACAATAGTTAACAATTAAAAATAATTATTTTGCGTGCTTATGAAAGATAAGAGTTTCTTTGTGGTTATATTATATATACAACTAGTTCTTTTTAGGTATCTAAAGAAATATTGTATAAAAAATAAAATATTTACTTTGTAATTATATTTACAAACAAAATGGAAGAAAAAGAAGGGGGAGGTATAGTCGATATCCACTAATTTTTCATATATTACTAACTGTAGAGCGAACCTCTAAAAATTATTTCCGAAAACCGCAGGAAGGGACAACAGTGACATTATGAAACAATTTAAACCATCCAAAATTTCGTTAAAAGTATATTTAGAAAGAATTGTTTCATCCCGTATCTTGCATTACAGTCGAATCGCGTTATAAGTCCGTCTACAGGGGAGGGGAATATAATTCTAACAACTCCTGTACCCCCACTTCTGCATAGCAGTTGAAGGCCGTAACTCACTTCCCCTACTTTGCAAGCGTGTGAGTGTGTATATGATTATTTTCGTAGTCATAGAGGGAATGTCTTCCAAGAAATTCAAGTCGGCGGACTTATAACGCGACTGGACTGTATTTTTAAGTTTCTGCTAAAAAAATTTAAATTAAAAAAAATAAAGAAAAGTTATGGGTTTCGGTTTGACTTTTTAACAGATCGACGTTTTGAGGTCCTAGAAAACTACCCGGGTCGAAGAAAAATCTTAATTATGACTTAAAATTTAAGTCAAAATCCTTCAAATTTAACTAAGTTAATTTTTTTAGTCAGTGTAAAATTTCCATAACATTTGACTTAGATTTGACTTTTTGTGGCTTAGTTACCCTAGCAGATTTGATTTACAGTAAATTTACGGCAATTTTACCGTAAATCTACCGTAGAATACCGTAAAATCCGAGTAGATTTACCGTAAATTACGGCAAATCCACCGTAAATTACGGTAAATTCACCGTAAATTACGGTAAATTCACCGTAAATTGCGGTAAATCCACCGTAATTTACGGTAAATCGGTACTTTACGGTGGATTACCGTAAATTACGGCGGGTATACCGTAAATCTACCGTCGAATACGATAAATCTACGGTAAAAAAATTCGGGTGGATTACCGAATTACCGTAATTTACGGTGAATTACCGTATATCCGTATTTTACGGTAAATCCACCGTAAATTACGGAAAATCCACCGTAATTTACAGTAAATCGGTATTTTACGGTGGAATACCGTAATTTACGGTCGGTTTACCGTAATTTACCGTAATTTGGGTCTGTTAGGGATGAATAGATAAAATTAAAAGTTGGTGGGGATAGCATATACAAAGATGTATTACAAGTTCTGGAACTTTTGTTCAAAGGACACACCGGGCCGTCAGACATTGGAAAGGACTCGCGCGCGGGAGATCAGGGTTCGAATCTCGGTTGAATCAAGTGATTTTTAAAAAAATAAAAATCCACACCAACACCAATACAGATGACAGAAATAATAATAATAATAATAATCAATAATAATAAAAAGTTGAAAAACTATTAAAAAGTTAATTTTATTTTTTTCCATTCTAATATAGTAAAATTTACTAAACGGGGTAGTAAAATTTACTAAACGACTTGTAAAATATGCTAATCTGTTCATGAATTTTTGATATAAATCATAAGCGTTTCAAGATTACTATCCAAATTTAGTAATTATTCTCATATTTTCTAGTAAAATTTACTATATTTTTTCTCCGTGTATTTTGACTATAATAATGTCCAAACTCATGCACGTATTTATGCAAATAATCTATAATTTTTGAACGGATGGACTGATTTGGATCTGGCCCGCAGGGTCAACTGGTTTCCAGTTTTTTCTTTAAACGTTGGGTCAAATCAGTATCAAATGTTTTCTTTTTGCGAATAGAATAATGTAAAATAAAATATAAAAAAAAAAAAAATTGATTTATTGGACGGACTCATTTTACCCTAAATCCAATAATATGATGAAAATAACAATACTTTTGAAAAATATTAATTTTAATATTTTATAAACGAAAACATACCGAGCAGTAAAAGAAGTTTTTACTGATATCTCTTGCAATTATGATATGAAAGTGATAAAAATAATTTACACTGACGAAGTCTCAATTAATATTGCGATAGTGAAATAATTTGCAAGTTTGAAATGAATACTAAAGAAAAATTTCAAGTCGCTGAAAAATAACAATAAAATATATAAAATTATTTTCCTTTTTTTTTATTTTCATTTATTAAATTTCCAATTGATCGTATTACCAAACCAATTAAATATCTATACACTGATAGAAGAATTTGTTTAGGAGTAATAAATTGATTTATTAAATTTTTCTCAATTGACTTTTTTGGATTTAACAAATATTTAGACATGACCAGAAAAAAGTAGTTTTACATGACTCGTCAGGGTTCAAGAATGATCAATCATAATTCAGGAATGACCAAGTATGAATCTTGCATGACTCATCCCTAGTAGAAATAATCGAGTTTTCACTCGATATAAACCAGTAACTGGCCAGTGATATCGAGTAAAAACTCGAAATCGCGCCACCTACAACTAAGTCGTAAACATTGGTCACACCGACACTGTACCTTTACTAGTGTGTGTGTCTGTTTATTTTTTTCTGTTAACCTGTACGCGTCGTTGTTTTAAAAAATATTAAAAAACAGTGTGAATTAATTAAAATTTGTGTATGTTAACGTGGAAATATTTTACAAAATATATTACAAAATGGATGCGGTAAAAAAAGTTGACACAATAAATGAATTGCGACTGTGGGCGATAAAGTCAAATAATTACTTTATTGTCAGATTTATTGTTGTTATTCTATTAATCCAATGATGTTATTTATTTCATAATATAAATAAATATAAATTAATGGTTTATGTCATATCGTTTATTTAACATTATTTTTATTTTATTTGACAATTTTTTATAACCCTTGATAACCTCAATATTCAAAATTGATAGTTTCACTGGAGCCGCCATGTTTTGCTCGATCTCTAGTAAAACTGGCCAGTTACTTGACAGAAACTCGATATTACACTGGCCAGTTACTGGTTTAAGTCTAGTTAAACTGGCTAGTTACTGGCTAAAAACTCGATATCATTTCTACTAGGGATGCAAAGGCATGCCTGATCATGGATATTTATGTGCGATTGTGCATGATCATGCATGACAAAGAAAGAACTTTCTCGCATAATGTATACAGAGTCAAAAATGATCCTGCTGCATGATTCGTGCAGAAGTAGGGGAGGGTGGGGCAGAGCGGCCCCCCTAAGCCAATTATTATTTTTTTTTGGCTTTCAACCATAAGATCACTTTACTTTTGTCCTATTTCGAACAAATTTATGGACATTTTGCCAAAATTCTGAAAAAAAATTTTTTTTTTTGTGGGGCAGAGCGGCTCCCCTTCAAAAAGTGATAAAAAAAATTTTTTTTTTCGTTTTTTTTTTTTAAAATTGTTTTCATCATTAAGAATGTATTTCTTTCTCTTGACAACTATTTTTGGTTTTATATTACTCGAAAAAAATTTTTTAAAGCGTAAAAAATCGTTCACTCTCGATTACCTTAATTACTAATTGTTATTTAATAAAAAAAAAAAATCAATTCTATAATTTTACTTTATTTCAAAAATTTATCAACTAAAAAAAAAATTTAATTTTTATAAATCTTTAGTGACCAAATTTGCCTCTTACATAAAGAAACGGCCGAAAAATATGAAAAAATAATTTTTTTGGAAGTTTCGGCTGGTCCATTTTGCCCCAGGTGTTATGCGTAGGGCTAGAAATGTGGAATTATAATAATTTTTTTTTAACTTGACGGTAAAAATATGAAAAAATCACTTTTTAAAAATTTTGGGCTTGTCCATTTTGCCCCAAATGTCATGCGTAAGGGTAAAAATGCGCAAACATATCGGATTTATAGTAATTAGTCGAAAAAAAAAAAATTTTTTTTTTGGTCAAAATTTCAGGGGGGCCGCTCTGCCCCACCCTCCCCTATTTTCAATCATGCATGATAATAGATGGCGAAATAAGAATTTTCACACGAGACTCATAGCTAACCATACATAACTACAATGATTCATGCCAGACCAAATTCAAGCGATTGAGCGGATTTGAGTAAAATTGGATGTAAATAAATGGCTAGTACTTGGCAAAATTTATATTTATTTGAGATCATACAAAAAAATTTCCTAAACATTACTTTTCGTCAAAAATTGTGCTATTGTTTCGGTGCAATTATGAATTAATTTTCCACACAACTCTAATAAAAATCTCGAAGAAAAGTTCAAAGAATACAAATTTCGGAATTCTGGATAAATTACAATTTTATAAGTATCAGTTCAGGTACAAAAGTTACTTGGGAAATTTCCAAAGAAAGAACAAAACTTCCCACTTGATTCCCACCATTTCTTCACTGGCCTTCGCAAACGGAAATTAAATTTCCAATGTCATCATTGGTCAAATAAATCAGAACTTTCTCGACTTCGTCGAATCCCAAGTCACTAAAAATTTCCCCAAAGCATTCACCGAACTTATTAACCAATCCCGGTCTCCTAACCCCCCTTCTATAGCAACTCATCAACCACCGGTCGCAATAATGGAAGGGTATCTCAAATTTTCCTTCCTCCATAATTGTCTTAACTTCCGGTTTTCTGGACCAGGTCATCAGTCTTCTGTCTTCCATTGTCAGCAAATCCCAACAACTGACACCGCCTACAAAAGTTCTCTTAGCCCTCTCCAGTTCTTGTTCGCAGTCCCACTCAATCGAAGCCTTCTCGCGCGTGCCGTAGCCGTCTGTTAATTCGTCGTACCGACTGTGGGTAAAATATCCCGCAGATTTCATCAAAATTAAGTGGTCCCTCAACTCCCACTCCATTACATACGCACCGTCTTCATGAGAGTCATTCATTTCGATTATTTTCTCCAGCCGTGAGAGATAAAGCGACTGATTTGCGTGATAATTATAAAAATTGCCTCCGTATTTTAACCAGCTATAGAAAAAGTAGTAATTTTTGCACCGAATTGCTAAGTCGATACTAGTGACTCCTTGAGATCTAAGCTCAGAATTAGCGCCACACTTGAGCAGCACATCGGCACTAGATTCTTTTTTGTTCAAAATAGCCGCGTCGAGTAATCTGACACCACTGGCAGTTAATTCGTCGACATTCAAATTATAAAGTCGGTGGGTTAGAAGTTTCTCGACCACCAGAGGGCAATCATTCATCACAGCTTCGTAAATCAATTCTTTGCCATGCTCTAGATCTATTTCGGAATGACGATCTAATAATAAATCGACCATCGCACTTTTTTTCTGATGATCGGCGTAAAAAATCGGTAGCGAATCACTTTCGGAACGCGAGAGAACGTTCGCAGAATTTCGTAGCAGAGTTTCAATGATTTTGAGTTCATCAGCATCGATTGCGAAGTGTAAGGGCGTGAATTTCTTATACGGAGACACGAAATTGACATCAGCGCCATTGTCGATCATAAACTGAACTACGGAGGCATTTTTGGAGTCGATCGCGCGTTTAAGAGAATTGTTGAGAAGCAGT